>NC_089770.1:37212803-37220491 GCF_040412425.1 Macrobrachium rosenbergii | reverse complement strand
CTTGTAGCTTGAACTTCCATACTCATTATACTTTTCACACCGGGGTACCTCCTCACATACATAGCCTTTCTCACTTCTTTCTCACTTTCACTCACTTTCGCTACTTTCTGCTCTGTCCTTTCATACCCTCTTCCGAATACAAAGAGTCCACTTCTGCACTTACATTCATCTTACTCATTACACTCTTCTTCCCCTCTTTTATCCACTCACCTCCATCCACCTCACTATCACTACTGCCTTCACCCTCTCCCTTCTTTCCTGCCTTTCCCACTTCCTTTACCCTTCTTACCAGTTTCCTTTCCTTTCCCTTCTTCCCTTTTTCTTCCCCTGACTTATCCTTACTTTCCCTCTGTTCCTTCCCTTGCTTTTCATTCCCGTTTCCTTACCCTGCCTCTCATTCCCTCGTTTCTTACTTCCTATTCCCATATCACTTTCATCACTCACGCTTCCATTCACTTCTTCCTCCTTTTCTTTCTCTCTTGCCCCTTCACACGTTCCAGAGAACCTGCCTCCAACAGCCCCTTCTCCAAAAAAACACCTTTGAACATACCTTTCATCATTTCTTCCACACCTTTCATCATTCCCTCCAACTTTTTATCCATCCTCTCTTCCATCCTCTCTTCCATTCTCTCTTCTGACTCTTTCATCTCCCCCTTTCATTTCTTCTTTCGCACTTCTTAGCATTCCCCCATCTCCTCCAACTGACTCCTCAATCTCTCATTCTCACCCTCAACCACGTATTCTCCTCTCTCAACCTCACCAGTTCCTCTTCCATCCTTCTCTTCAGTCACATTACCAGCCACCAATCTCACTTGCAGCTGCAATACCAGCTGCCCAACGTTGGGCGCCAAATATTATGTGGCGGAATTCACACCACAAACAACACAACACGCAACACTCACCCTGATCTTCGGTTGCTGGAGATGGATAAGGTCCACGGTCGCCAATCACAGCACACAACCACGAAACAAAAAACTTAAACCGACCCTCCACCAACAACGAACAAACAAAAAAGAAGAGACATGAACCATTAAATGCTGGTACCAAAAAAACAGACGAACTCCCCGTTCACTTTCAAGGTTGGACCTCAACTGCCCAAGACTTCCCCAAAAACCGAAAAACTCCCGACAGACCGACAGACAGAGAGACAGCCGTAAAACCAACTCCAACAACCGAACCACTCACAATGACAATTACACTCTCTCTCTCTCTCTCTCTCTCTCTCACAAAACGTTGGGAAATGCTAAATAAAAACAAATTTCTGATCCCTCTATAACTGGGAGTTGTCTGGTCATAGGCTACACTGGGAGTTGTCTGGGTAATTCTAAGCCGGCTGTCCGCGGTGAGCTAGCCTATGGCAATTGACGTTTTCCTATGTTATTTGACGTGCTGAACAAGATTTTAAAATAACATTTTGGCGGTCGGCTGCAACTAAAATGTAATTGACCCTTGAAAACTGCACATCTATAGTGTGGGTTGCATACAGCTCAAGGGTAAATTACAGCTTAGCAGCAGCCTACCGGCAAAATGTTACCCTAAATTCATGTAAAGCAAGCAAAACAACACAGAAAAACGTCAACTGCCGTAGTCTAGCTCAACTGGATACTATTCGTTGCTTGCGACCAGGGTAAAGCCGCCATCTTGGGTTACGTAACCACTAGGGAGCCATGTGTTCAGCGGGGATGGGGTTATGGCACTACACAGAAAGTACGAGTTGGTAAAGTGACGTAGGACTTACGTAGAGACGTTGCGATAAATAACAGTTACCCCAAAAAATAATGCTTCCATATAAAAAACACTATGGTAAATCTATATATTAGCTCCGTGCCTGTTTTTACTTTTTCAACTGGTTTTTTCTACACTTTTAGGGGTTCTGATACTGTTTGTTGTCGGCCAAATGGAATGCCCTTCGCTGTGTTTAGTACTGGCCCGGGGGGGGGGCGATTAGTTCAGTACCCATACGTTAACAAGTTATTGCACTTGCCGGACGGGATATGAACCGTTTGAAACAGACATACCCGTGCTCTGTCTTGTGATGATCGCGTATGGAAACCCCTTGTTGGATGGACTTCACAGGTTAATTACAGTCAAGCGCCAAAAATTAAAGGTAAATTCATAATTAGCAACCAAAAAACTGTAGAAAAAGGTAATATTACAACGTGATTGGTTTAGTACTCCCAACCCCCAAAACACCCGCCAACTACTCTCTCAGTTAGGGGCACTGAGTGAACCAAAATCTCCCCTGTAAATCGACGCATTTCTTATGGACCCGTGTATTAATCTTTTCGTGAGCTTAACACAAGTTTCCACTAGTGACCCGAGCTGACTACAGCCCTTGAAGAACTGCTCAAATCTCAAAGGCTTAACCCCGTTCTCCTCAAAATACATTTCAGTCTCGGGGTCGCGTAAAAAATCAGTGATAATATTTGAACCAGAAACAAACAGATCCCAGATCTGTGACGCATAATTGAGGAATGCCATACTCAAATATGTGCAGTTGAAAAGCTCTCAGAAATTCATTAACAGATGAATCTGTGCATAATTTCAAATTTACTGCACCACTCCACATACAAGACACACAAAGAATCCAAACTTTGAACTTTTGTCCATTACTCCTCACAAAGAAGGGACCCATGTAATCCATGTATATATAACTAAAAGGTTAGAAGGTTTTAACCTAAACTCCCGGTATGGACTTTGATTCAGTTTGAATGTCCGTTCTTTGAACCTCCTACACCAGATGCAATGCTTCAATGATTTTTTGACAACAGAAAAATAATGAGGAATCCAAAACTGCTTCCTAAGTTCTGCCAACAAGGAATAACAACCAGCATGAGAAAATCTCTTGTGTAAATCAAGAATGATTAACTGAGTCAGTCTGCTATGCTTCGGCAACAAAATGGGAAAATACGAAAGACTATCGTCTTTCCAACGGCCACACTTACTCTTTACCCTTAACATACCTTGTTGGTCCGGGTAAACGTTCAACTGAGTAATGATATTAGGGATTTCCTTTACTCTCTTATCTTTATCATTAGAATAATTAAAAATCTCTGGGAAGTGAACATATTGGTCCCTCAAAATGATCTGCTTGCTAGCTTCAGTGAAGTAATCCTGTTCCACAATTTTTAAGTGACCGTACTTACTAGAATTCTTAGCTTTTAACCGAGACTTAAGGTTATTCACAAATAAAAGCACTTTCTTGTACGTTGAAATAAGACAATGTAAATTGGAAAATCGGTCAAGAGATATTATATGTTCAAGGGTACTAGTTTGATCACTCTTAACATTGGCTTCAAAGTTATGTATTACTTCAACATCCTTATCTGACCTAGCCAAGGGATTAGGAATTACAATTGTTAATAAATCATCCCTACTAAGCATGGAACTTGAACCATCTTTCAAAAAATTTGGTCCAATTAAATAATTTGTTTTCATTAACCTTTTATAAGACAAACATCTCGTGATGCAGTCGGCTGGATTATTGGTACCTGAAACAAACTTATAAGTTATAGGAAACTGTTCACAAAGCTTATTAATCCGAGATATTCTGTTCATCACAAACACAGACCTTTTTTGCATCTTATCCAGTTTGCTGTGACATGCATTGAGCCATGATAATGAAACAAAACTATCAGAGTAAAGATGCATGTCCACTACCTTGATGGGTTTGATGCAAGAGTCGCCACATAATTCTTGATATAATTCTGCTAAGACCTCTGTGCCGAAACTTACAGCTAAAAACTCCAGAGAAGGGACACTTTTCATTTCAAGCTGTTTATTTACTATTCTATTCTTTGCAAGCAAAAAACTAACTAAATTAGTTTCAGTATCCTGAATATAAACAACTGTCCCATAAATTTGTTTACTACTATCTGTGAATGCAATAAGTCTATAGGAACTGTTTCTTTTGCCAACAAATCTCTTCACCTCTATTACAGGAGCCGCATTGATTTGCTTAGTTATATTTTGCCACTCCCGAATAAGTTCTGGAGACAGTTTGTCATCCCAACCTAACATTTTATTGCACTGTAGGTTATGTAAAAATAGCCGACTCCTGTTTAACAAGGGACCATTAAAATTATAAACATCGTATTGTGAAGCAATCGACCTCAATATTTGTCTCTTCGTACTTGCAGATCCATCAAGTTCCATTCTCTTAGTGGACAACGTGTCACTAACTCTATCCCAACAGAATCCTAACAGTTTAACCTGACTAGGGGCTTTTTCATCTAAATTTGAATCAGTATACCTCTGCAACCCTTCGTCATTAGTTACAAACTGCTGCAGTTCAAATTGGTAAGGTTGGAAGATACCTTCCAAACATTCATAGGCCCACTTGAGACTTTCGGAATCATTCATAGTGACTGCCCCATTATCCATGTAAAGCAACTGATAGATTAACTTTTTCAAATCCTGAATTGGTTCCGAATCTTCCTCTGCGTCCATTACTAAAATCTTGTACAACCCAAGTAATAAAATAGCGGGTGAACAACGCAACCCAAATGGAAGCCTCTTATTCTTGAATGCAACAACAGAGAAGTCTTTTTTACTAACATTTCGGAACCAAAGGAAGAGGAGTTTACTTTGATCCGACGGACTCAAAGCAATCTGGTTAAAGGCTTTCTTTATATCAAAGCATAAAAATTTTTCATCAAATCTAAGATGCAATAAGGAGGAAGTGATTTTCTGGTTTAATGAAGGACCCGAAAACGTAACTTGATTATGGGATAGTGTCCTAGGCTTATCCTTATCAGTTTCACACAAGTTTGACAAAAATACCACACGGCATTTTGTAGTCTGCCGGGCAGGTTTCAACACGGGCATATGAGGAAGGAAGCTATATTCTGGATGATCCTCTAAAAACTGGTCTAACCTATCAATCTTCTCGATAATACCAATTTCTTCCTGTTGCTTGAAAACTTGATCTATCAGATCCAAATCCTCATTATTATTCTTAAATTTTCTAAGATTAGCTTTTAAAATAGCTTCTGCTAAATGGTGGTTTTTACCAAGAAGGTGATTAAAACGACCGTTCCACAGTAGAGGCATCACAAGTCTGCCATCCTTGTCTCGCCTGGTGTTATTAAGGACAAACCTAACCAACTTATTATTTAGCTCCATAGAAGTATCATACTTTTCGCTATCATAATTGGTAAATTTAAAACAACAGCTATCCAGTAACTCATCAGTAGCTCGTTGTAATTCTGACTCTGATACTTTACCTTTATCATTCAAAACACAAAAATTACCTTCAGCCAAAGGAATTAAATCACAATCATTACTTGCCATTTTACCTTCATTCGGGACAAGCAGGCCACAGGAAATACAATCATTGTCGCCGGCAACAGTAGTAGCATTAATATTAGTGCAATAAGCACTAGCTTCAGAAACATAAGGCAAGTATTCAAAGTCATTTATGAGTTTATCTACTTTGCCTAAAAGCATGACCCCCATGGGAGTTTGAGAGTATACAGAACATAAATCTTTCCCGAAACTAACCATTGATTCCAGGATGCAATGTGCGGACCCTGTTCCTAAAACAAAATTAATATGCTTTATTTCCTCACCCTCACCGAGTAACTCCCTATCGGCCAATGAGTAACCCCGCTTCACAAATCCCTGTACAATTTCACTCAATCCAGCTAAGCTTAGTTCACTATTTATAGAAGGTACACATACTGCCTCAACCGTCCACTCGACACTACCGAATTTCATCGTAACCTCCACCAACTTTGTATCGTACCGTTTAGAGGTGTTAAAGCCATTAACAGTTAATGATATATTTTCCAAGACTCTAAGGTTTTGATTTTCCGCTACCTCGTCAGTAATGAAATTAACTTGGGAACCGCCATCTTTTAATCCACGAATCTGAAACCCATTTTGCAATTCACAAGTGAACGTGGGCAAAATCGATTCACTACTTACTTGACTTTGCAGCGCATTCGTAATTAGAACAGAGCTACTTGAAATTTGACGATTGGATTTTTCATTACCGTTCTCAGCGGCACCTCCTGAACTAGCGTTTCGAGAATCGCCTTTTACCTTTTCGGGTTTCTTTAAATCTTTCTTTGACTGTCCTTCATCAACTTTAACACAAAGAAAACCAAAGTGCCATTCGGAACAATTAACGCAACGTTTTTTGAAACGAAAACGGCAGTTACTAGTATTATGATTTGAGTTACCACACTTTATGCAAAAATTCAAACTACTTAATTTTTCTACTTTAGCCTGTGGAGATCCAAATTTTGGGCACTTAGAAAGGGAATGTGAAGCTTCCTTACCGTCAATTTTATTACAAATTGGACATCCAAAAAATTTGGTAGACTTAACGTCTTTAACATTAAGATTAACAGCAAAGTTTGAGGCGGCGTCGTTTGACCCAGGACTAGTAATTTCTTTAGGATTATCCACTTTCTTCTTATGGCAGTTACCTAATACATGTCTGTAACGCTCACACGCTTCAAAGAAATGGTCATTTATTTCCTTTAAGGAAGGACGAGTCTTATTTGTAATCTGTGTAAGCTGACTTCTAAATGTTTCATTCAATCCCGTCCAGAAAAAATACTGTAAAAATGAATCTACGTCCATATTAAGACTCCTAACTCACTGTAAGCAGTCTCATTTTGCTTATATATTCAAAAGGGTCTTTACGGGAACACAAACTCATTTCTGTAAGCTTCTTAACAACGTTAAACTTTAGTGTCGTAGGGGAAGCAAATGCACTTAACAACAATGATTTAGCATCAGAATATGACTGTTTATTAGCCTCCAACGAATCAAGCAGCACCGAAGCACTCCCGCTAACCTGTTGTTTTAGCAATAACAGCTTATCGTACTGGGGATAAGAGAATCTACTTATAGTCTCTTCGAATTGCGCGAGAAATTTAGTCAAGTCTTCCCCTTCCTTACTCGTGAAACGAGGGAGAGGAGCAACAGGACCTTTCAAGAGACCTTTGGCAGTTTCAGTGGAATCTGAAGGAAAAGGTTTCGTCTCTAATAATGTAATGCATTCAATCAGTTTCGATTGATAATTATCACAAGCCGTTAAATCAGACAAAAGTTCGCTTTCATCTTCGTTTTCAGCCCATTTCATAGCTTTAATCCTTGAACTAACAACCTTTAATTCACTGTCAAGATCTTTAATTAACACTAGCGTAGTAGACCTTTCTATATCTGAGAATCTAGAAAATGTGTTCATTCTATTATGCCATTGTGTTGCCTGAGACCGCAAATGCTTCCTAGAGTTTAACAGTAACTTTAACTCCGACATTATGACAATTTGAAGCTATTCACATACAACGAAATTGAATGATACGAAATCTTAAAATAAACAGCAAGACGACCGTGACAATTAAGACAATTAAGGTCGATGAATAACAGAACTAGCCACACGTACCGAAGATAAAAGATTAATGCAAAATTGTAATATAAGCCCGAAGACAGCCCTCTTCTGCCCCCAATCAACCAACATTTCGCAATAACCTTTACTCTCATCCCGCTGAGGATGCCATGGACTAAACTTTATAGTAATGAATATAAGTAAAACAATTATTTAAAATTATTAATTTAATGTTCCTGTGCAATTACCAATCATGTGAAATTTTAACACTCGAAATGTTGGTTGATAAGGACAGGTGTGCTTTCAGAGAGGCAACCTAGCCAGTGATAACCCAATCACTGAATAG
>NC_089770.1:37175303-37207803 GCF_040412425.1 Macrobrachium rosenbergii | reverse complement strand
GATATAATAAACACTTCAAAACCTCGGTAACAACCAGGAAGGACAAACACCGGTCCTTAGAATCCCACTGGATTCCCTAAAACCAAGAAAGCTAAACCCTATCAAAGAAAGATAAATAATAAGGAGGAAATGACAATTATTAATAAATAACTTGTTTGGATCCAACACTTTTGTTGGCCAGACCAAAAACTATCCTAATACTAAATGAAAGGAAGAAGGAAGGCAGAGAAAATCAAACAAGAATACAATTATAATCCCTACCTATTGCCACAAATCTAAATAAATGATACCTTATCTAGAATATTTATGACCCGTCGGGTTATGTTATAAAAGTCACAGCAGAAACATGACAAAATACAGTATATATATATATATATATATATATATATATATATATATATATATATATATATATATATATATATATATATAATTAAATAATCAACTGCTATATAGTATTTCTTCCAGCAGTGGAGGCAGCGGAGGAGAAACAATTCCAGGGCCGTGATCAAATCGCCAATGCAGCTATCAGGGCAGGTCATGAACACCAGAGCATTCACATAAAAAGGAAGGTGATCCTATACGAAAATGAAGGATACTTAGTCTTACCTGGCGTCAGCCTCCATATAGATCGTTTCACGAGCTAGCAAGCTCCCAGATTCACAACAGAAAACAGCTGAAAAGAAACGCAGAAACGGCAGGCAAATCCACATCAATGCCGGGAGAAAGCGACGGCACCGATTCCCTGGGAATTCCTCCTCAACAGGAAAAGCAGGAAACACTCGAGTCGCAGGTGACAAGAGGACCTGCCAGTCTCATATGAAGGACCCAAGTTACAGGTCGAGGTTCGCAGGTGACAAGAGGACCTGCCAGTCTCATATGAAGGACCCAAGTTACAGGTCGAGGTAGGAAACACTCCAGTCGCAGGTGACAAGAGGACCTGCCAGTCTCATATGAAGGACCCAAGTTACAGGTCGAGGCAGGAAACACTCCGAGTCAAGGTGACAAGAGGACCTGCCAGTCTCATATGAAGGACCCAAGTTACAGGTCGAGGCAGGAAACACTTGAGTCGTAGGTGACAAGAGGACCTGCCAGTCTCATATGAGGGACCCAAGTTACAGGTCGAGGCAGGGAACACTCGAGTCGCAGGTGACAAGAGGACCTGCCAATCTCATATGAAGGACCCAAGTTACAGGTCGAGGCAGGAAACACTCGAGTCGCAGGTGACAAGAGGACCTGCCAGTCTCATATGAGGGACCCAAGTTACAGGTCGAGGTAGGAAACACTCGAGTCGCAGGTGACAAGAGGACCTGCCAGTCTCATATGAAGGACCCAAGTTACAGGTCGAGGCAGGAAACACTCGAGTCGCAGGTGACAAGAGGACCTGCCAGTCTCATATGAAGGACCCAAGTTACAGGTCGAGGCAGGAAACACTCGAGTCGCAACAAGAGGACCTGCCAGTCTCATATGAAGGACCCAAGTTACAGGTCGAGGCAGGAAACACTCGAGTCGCAGGTGACAAGAGGACCTGCCAGTCTCATATGAAGGACCCAAGTTACAGGTCGAGGTAGGAAACACTCCGAGTCGCAGGTGGCAAGAGGACCTGCCAGTCTCATATGAAGGACCCAAGTTACAGGTCGAGGCAGGAAACACTCGAGTCGCAGGTGACAAGAGGACCTGCCAGTCTCATATGAAGGACCCAAGTTACAGGTCGAGGCAGGGAACACTCGAGTCGTAGGTGACAAGAGGACCTGCCAGTCTCATATGAGGACCCAAGTTACAGGTCGAGGCAAACACTCGAGTCGCAGGTGACAGAGGACCTGCCAATCTCATATGAAGGACCCAAGTTACAGGTCGAGGCAGGGAACACTCGAGTCGCAGGTGACAAGAGGACCTGCCAATCTCATATGAAGGACCCAAGTTACAGGTCGAGGCAGGGAACACTCGAGTCGCAGGTGACCCTGCCAGTCTCATATGAAGGACACAAGTTACAGGTCGAGGTAGGAAACACTCCGAGTCGCAGGTGACAAGAGGACCTGCCAGTCTCATATGAAGGACCCAAGTTACAGGTCGAGGCAGGAAACACTCCAGTCGCAGGTGACAAGAGGACCTGCCAGTCTCATATGAAGGACCCAAGTTACAGGTCGAGGTAGGAAACACTCGAGTCGCAGGTGACAAGAGGACCTGCCAGTCTCATATGAAGGACCCAAGTTACAGGTCGAGGTAGGGAGTCGCAGGTGACAAGAGGACCTGCCAGTCTCATATGAAGGACCCAAGTTACAGGTCGAGGCAGGAAACACTCGAGTCGCAGGTGACAAGAGGACCTGCCAGTCTCATATGAAGGACCCAAGTTACAGGTCGAGGCAGGAAACACTCGAGTCGTAGGTGACAAGAGGACCTGCCAGTCTCATATGAGGGACCCAAGTTACAGGTCGAGGCAGGAACACTCCGAGTCGCAGGTGACAAGAGGACCTGCCAATCTCATATGAAGGACCCAAGTTACAGGTCGAGGCAGGAAACACTCGAGTCAGGTGACAAGAGGACCTGCCAGTCTCATATGAAGGACCCAAGTTACAGGTCGAGGCAGGAAACACTCGAGTCGCAGGTGACAAGAGGACCTGCCAGTCTCATATGAGGACCCAAGTTACAGGTCGGGCAGGGAACACTCGAGTCGCAGGTGACAAGAGGACCTGCCAATCTCATATGAAGGACCCAAGTTACAGGTCGAGGCAGGAAACACTCGAGTCGCAGGTGACAAGAGGACCTGCCAGTCTCATATGGGACCCAAGTTACAGGTCGAGGCAGGGAACACTCGAGTCGGAGGACCTGCCAGTCTCATATGAGGGACCCAAGTTACAGGTCGAGGCAGGAAACACTCGAGTCGCAGGTGACAAGAGGACCTGCCAGTCTCATACCCAAACAGGTCGAGGCAGGGAACACTCGAGTCGCAGGTGACAAGAGGACCTGCCAGTCTCATATGAGGGACCCAAGTTACAGGTCGAGGCAGGGAACACTCGGTCACAAGAGGACCTGCCAGTCTCATATGAGGACCCAAGTTACAGGTCGAGGCAGGGAACACTCGAGTCGCAGGTGACAAGAGGACCTGCCAGTCTCATATGAGGGACCCAAGTTACAGGTCGAGGCAGGGAACACTCAGTCGCAGGTGACAAGAAACCTGCCAGTCTCATATGAGGACCCAAGTTACAGGTCGAGGCAGGAACACTCGAGTCGCAGGTGACAAGAGGACCTGCCAGTCTCATATGAGGACCCAAGTTACAGGTCGAGGGAGGGAACACTCGAGTCGCAGGTGACAAGAGGACCTGCCAGTCTCATATGAGGGACCCAAGTTACAGGTCGAGGCAGGGAACACTCGAGTCGCAGGTGACAAGAGGACCTGCCAGTCTCATATGAGGGACCCAAGTTACAGGTCGAGGCAGGGAACACTCGAGTCGCAGGTGACAAGAGGACCTGCCAGTCTCATATGAAGGACCCAAGTTACAGGTCGAGGCAGGGAACACTCGAGTCGCAGGTGACAAGAGGACCTGCGAACAACAGTCCAAGAGGAAGATCCGTAGACGTGGTCCAAAAAGCTGCCAAATAATCGTCAACCAAATTCCAAAAATCAGTCAGCTGCTCAAGGGACAGTCTATCAGGGGAGTGCCTATAGCCCGAACTAACTCGGGCCGAGCTCCGACGTCCAGACATCACTAAGGAGGCGGTCATCAACACTCGTAGAAACAGAAAAACACTCGTTAAAACGATAGCTCGATAATATAAACAAACGGGAGGCAGACGCCTAACCACACTGAATAATGTTAAATTAAGCACTTTACGTTAAACACCAGAAATGACCAGACAACGGACACTAAAGTTCAAAAATAATGTAAACAAATACCCATTCAAAACAACGGCTATCTTGTCACAAAATGACTTTCTTAAAAAGTAGTTGTTAAACCTAGAAAAAACAAGGCCGATCTAAATTTACATAATGCAAATAAAGAAAATAATTTAAGTTTACCTAATACCGGTTCGTGGTTCCTGGTTCCTAGTCCCTGGTTTGTGGTTCTTTGTCCTTGGTCCCTGGTACCTGGTTTTTTGGTCCTTGCTCCATGGTTCTTGGTTCCTAGTTCTTGGTTCCTGGTTCTGGCCCTGGGTCCTAGTTCCTGGTATCTGGTCCCTGATTCCTGCTTTCTGCTCCGTTGTTCCTAGTTCCTGTCTCCTGGTCCCTGGTTCCTTGTACCTGGGTCCTGGTTCCTACAGTCATTTTGATACACCTATAAAGTCGCTTTGATACAAGCCAAGCAGTTTCAGTTCAGCAAACACTCAAATTTGATTGATTAAAAAAACATTATATTTAATTAATAAAACTGGAACAAAATTTAAGTAATTCAAATATCTCGCATCTTGATTCTCTAATAATTTCGCGATTCTAATTTGCTAAAAATATCTCAAGTATTTTTTTTTTTTTTTAATCTAAATGTGCAGGGAAATAATGATTTATTTCGCTACTCTAATTTATTAAAAAAAAATGTTTAATATTGCAAAAATTAACAATAAACTCGCCTTAATGGACCAAATAATGTTTTCGATTTACTGAGAAACATATCTTAGTTCTCTAGTAAGGGACTGAGCTGACAGGTTTACAGGAGAGAGAGAGAGAGAGAGAGAGAGAGAGAGAGAGAGAGAGAGAGAGAGAGAGAGAGAGAGAGAGAGAGAGAGAGTACCTTATAACTCGACCGATTTATCTCGGTACCTTGTCTTGTATCGAATCGAATGAATGGACGTACTGAAACGACTTGAAGTGAACCTGCCTTAGGCCTATGTCTTTAGGCTTTCAAGCAAAGGACTGTCTGTAAAGAAAAAAAGAATAATCTACCTTAATTCATTATATATAATTAATAATTTATCAGAATAGAATAGAATACACAATTTAGGCCGAAGGCCAAGTGCTGGGACTTACAAGGTCATTCAGCGATGAAAGAAAAATTGAGAGCAAAAAGGTCTGAAAGGTGTAACAGGAGGAAAACCTCAAAGCAGTTGCACCGTGAATCAACTGTTAGGAGAGGGTGGAAGGAAAGATGGAAGAAAGAATATGAAAGGAAGTACAGTAAAAGGAATGAAAGGGGTTGCTGCTAGGGGCCGAAGGCACACTGCAAGGAACCTTAAGTAATGCCTTCAGTGCACCAGGTGAGGTGTACCGACGACACTACCCTCCTCCCGGGTATTACTGGCAATCATTCCATCACTGGCTTCCAATTTCTCTCTTCATGACATAACAGGAAAAATGCTTAGCTATCATTCAGTAATGTCTACTGCAACTGACAGTAATTATTATTACCAATTGCTGATATTAAATAAGACCCTGAATTCATTTTATAGTTCAGAATCTGCACACGACTGACATTCTGACAGGCAGTGTGTCATTTCCTTCGTAAAATACAACTGAAATTTTGGTTCTACTACAGTATAGTAGGCGGCTACCTACGTGTTTCTACACTGTCTCGCCGTGTTTAGTACTAGCCCTCGGGGATCAAATGTCCTTAGCTAAGCCCATTTGATCACATTTGATCCCCAAGGGGCTAGTACTAAACAAGGCGAAACACATTTGATCCCTTAGGTAGACAGCCTACTACAGTAGCACCGATATTTTTCATATCAATTGCGCAGATTTTGCAGCATTTATTTCAGCTACTTAATGTATTGGAATGAAACTTTTTGTATGTAACATTTCACATACTTCCATTAACGATAAATAATTGACTCGGCCAATCATTAACATTCTCATAAGGCATTTCCTTCAGATGGGCAGCCAGTGGAGTGAGGAAAACGAGGTTTTGACAAAGTCAGATTCCCTCACTTTTGATTAAATTTCCCAGACTAAGTCTGGCTGAAAAAATGTACAGACATAAGGCCACATGCAAGTTGGGTTCTTGAGAAAATTGATGTTATTTTTTTCAGACGTCAGTATCTCTAGCTAATTATGAAAAATTCTGTCACCATTAATTTCACAGCTCACACCCTATATCTAAGGGCTTTTCCAGTTAAAACTCAAACCATGCAAGCGTAGTCTCATATCAGACCTATTTCAAAGTATTCTCAAATTAATGGAAACTAATATTACTGTACTGACAATCTCAAATGAAGCAAGAGATCAGGAACTTTTGAATGCCTCTGAAGACAGTCTCATCAATGACATACCACTCTTATATAATCACTCTTGGCCATTAAGCAAATCAGCATGGCAGAGATCGCTATCTGTCCTTTTAAGAAAGCAATTGACTTGATATGAGGCAGACGTCGATTTAAAGGTAAAACCAACTAAATGACGGGTTAAGACACTTGAAGAGTATCCAATTTCTGTCAAAAATTAAATTAAGGAAAAAGGTCACAAACCACCTACATATCATTAGTGTTGAAAACTTTTCATGAATTCAGCATTCAAAAGACTTTGAAACTAAGTTAGAGAGAGAGAGAGAGAGAGAGAGAGAGAGAGAGAGAGAGAGAGAGAGAGAGAGAGAGAGAGAGAGAGAAACGAAAGCCCATCAAATAAATCTGAATCTAATCCAGGTCAGAATCGAGAGAATCCCGGATTTTTTCTTCAAATCCCAGACTAATAAAATAACAAATACGGAGCTATACGAATGCAAAAGGGGTGCGTCTAACATGAGCTCGCACGCGCGTGCGCACGTGTGTAAATTTACCACTCTCATCACCCAGCATCCATAGATCCCATCCCCGGAGAAACTGGGGCAAAAACAGATACGATATATTGCTAATATCATTCAGAAGATGAAGAACCCTGCTCACTGGAACAAGAAGCCCACCAAAGGGGCCATTGACTTGAAATTGAAGCTTCCAAAGAATATGTCCTTTTGTGCTTTTGATGGCCATATTTGATAAGCGTCATAACATTGCTACAAAGACCTTAATTGAATCTGTTAAATATAAGTTGGGTCTCACTAGAAGCTATCATCTACCTTTCAGCAGTAAAGCAGTTCACCTGTGATCACGGTTGTTCCCTTAATTCAAACAGTATGTTGCAGAATCGTGATGCTTATTCAACAGGTATTATAGTAATTGTTGCATTAAATATAGAAAGATTGATGAATTAAGTTACGTATTCATGATGTTGGCTGTTGATTACCAAAGTCACCCAAATAGAGAAAGAGTAAATAAACACTAATTTTTTTTTTTTTTTTTTTGACTTCAAAGGCGTCATTTCAGTTCCGCATTATCTATGCGATTTCCCTCACTTGAATATTAGATTACTGGATAGTAATCATTGCCTGATCTACTTTTGCTTCTTTTAACGATCGGTTCCTTGTTTGATAAACAATTTCACTTGTTTTGAGTTTTGTATTTTTTGCATTGTTAGCGTCGGATTGAAAAGTGAAAGCGAACAGATTCCCGAAAGCTCTCTGTATAGATTTATTGTTAATTATATGTACCCACACATAACTGTGGATTTTTCTCCATAATCATTATTTTAAAAAGCACCTTTCATACTTTTCAGTTTGGGGATTTAGAGCACAGTAAATCTATATAGCTGGATCTTTGCCTCATTGCCTGAAACAAATAAGGACCATCAAATATCTTCTGTGCTGGTTTCAAGAGAACAGATGTCCACACCAGGCCTCTCACCCCTTCAGCACCTTGCTACACTTACAATAAACGTTCTGCTTGGACGCCCCAACGCAAATACGTTTAAGAGTCTTAGAACTGTCACAGAAATTTGGAAAGACACGTTTTGAGGAGTATACACTGGCCTCCCAGCTTAGAAGGACTTCCCAGTCCACAAACATTTCTCGAAAACTTAAGGGTTGAGATTCTGCGACCACTATACTTCTCTCAGTGCACATTTTGAAGCTAGCTAGTGGTTATTCGACCCTACAAAGCCTGCAACATCAACAATATCCCTCAATGAAGAAATCAAAACTACCTTGAAATGCCTTCTTCTTAACCGAAGTCCTCTCCTTCATCTTGTGAGTTTGTTTACAAAAACGTCCACTTCTCTTCACGTTTAGAATTACACTGAGTCTTCCAAAATGAGGACAGGAATTGCTTTGACCAATCAGAGGCCTACACCATAAACAATGTTTCTAACGCCTCCTTTTATTGGCTGAAATCTTTGGGTTTTGGTAAAGCGTCTTTGTAGACGATTCCTTATTGGCTTGTGAGACGAAAATCCATTTTCAGAAATTTCTATGAAGATTATTATTACCTTCGGTATTAAGTAAAAAAAATCATTAACAGGTAAATAAATGGAAATAGACATGCAAATAAAATAACTGGAATCCTCTTAAAAATTCAGTACAATAATGATTAAAATATGTAAATATTCAGTTTGTTAATCGTAAAATGAAAATTGGTCAGTAAATCTTTATTTCGAAGATTCAGCAAAAGATTGGATATGAAAGGCATCTAAATTTCTACCATTGCAATGCAGTGGTCAGCCAGTGACTTCTGGGGTCTGATGGGGGTGGGCAGCATGCCTAGGGACTTCACTTCTGCCCTCTGGGCCATTATAAATTATTTAATAAATATATATATATATATATATATATATATATATATATATATATATATATATATATATATATATATATATATATATATATATAATATATATATATATATATATATATATATATATATATATATATATATATATATATATATAATATATATATAAATTAGCCCAAGTACCCTTTGATGTATGTTAGGTGAAAAGTTAGGATAAGTCAAGTCTGATCAGCTGATGTGATTAACATGTGTCATTTTCTAGCATCAAGTTCAATACATATTCATTTATTTATTTGTTTATTTATTTGTTAATTTATCAGTTTTACTAATAACTGATCTCCGCTTTCTGTATTTCCCTTTTACCTTCAGTTACTTCTTTCGAATGAATACAATATTCTTTCAGGGCTTTGATTGAAAGTCAATGGCCTTTGTGGACCAGTTCCATATGAATAAGGTTCATCTTCTGAATAATAATAATAATAATAATAATAATAATAATAATAATAATAATAAAATAATAATAATAATAATAATAATAATAATAATAATAATAATAATAATAATAATAATAATAATAATAATAATAATAATAATAATAATAATAATAATAATAATACTCAGTTTGACAGGAGTTATATCTTGGCTACAACTAAAATGTGGAATAGTTTTCCTAGCGCAGTTGTAGAATCCTCTGCTCATCAACTATTTAAGTGAGGAGCAAATTCATTCCTTCCTTTCTTTGCTGATGTTTCCTGAGTTTCAGGTGTATCAGTTTTATTTTCTATTCCCTCATATTTTTATTACCTTTTCCTACAACTTCTCTCTCTCTCTCTCTCTCTCTCTCTCTCTCTCTCTCTCTCTCTCTCTCTCTCTCTCTCTCTCTCTCTCATAAAGGGTTTTCAGCTGAAGTTCAAGAAAGAAAGGAGGAGGAGAGAATGACAGAATGACAGAAATCTAGTCTCCAGCAACTGACCCCAAACGAAAATTGTAATAATTTACCTGTAAAAAATAATAAAACACGATCTTCATGCACTCACAGATTGTTTGAGAAATGGACTGACTTTCACGATGAAATGCCTATCCTGTGGAACTACACAGGCCCATACAGCTACAGCTACAGCAGTAACACAGCAGGAATCAAGCACATGAACGTAGGAACTACAGAACTACAGCAGAGCGCAATCTACATTTCCTGGCTTCTTTCTCAGCTTATGGAAGGTATCAAAATAAGCCTTGTATAACCCATGTCAAAAACAGAATTTGACAACGAAGCCTTTACATTTTATATTACAATTTCAAGACAAATTTATGACTATGGAACATAATTAGAGAGAGAGAGAGAGAGAGAGAGAGAGAGAGAGAGAGAGAGAGAGAGAGAGAGAGAGAGAGAGTCGGTGTTATTTTTTATATTCTCTCAAATTAAACCCTTTTATCCACAGACAAAGAGGAGATATATAGATAGACAAATAAACAGAGAGAGAGAGAGAGAGAGAGAGAGAGAGAGAGCGTAGTTTTTAGTGTTATAATTGTCATGTACTCTCTCTACTTAAATCCTTTGATGTATAGATAAACAGAGAGAGAGAGAGAGAGAGAGAGAGAGAGAGAGAGAGAGAGAGAGAGAGAGAGAGAAGAGAGAGAGAGAGAATATCTATGGTTATCCAAATATCCTAAATTACAATTTTCTATAAAACGATTTTCCTACCTGGGTAGAAAACGTAAAAATTATTTAAATGGTTAACTATAGCATTCTCATCTGCCTCGATTTTCAATTTCATAAATCAACTAAAATCATTATAAAGATAAAGATATTTATATCATTATATGACGGAAGGCATTACTAGTAATACAAAGAAGATTTATGCTTGCTAGTGATACTAAATAAAAGGTATTACGTGTTAGTAATGGCAAATATAAGATATTTTTTATTAAGTAAGTTTTCTCAAGATCGTACACTAAAGACATCTGTTAAGTGCTATGATAATCTTTGGATAAAGTTTGGTTGTTTGAAGAGGAAATTATTATATATTGATTTAGCGAGACCACGAATAAATCCTCTATCAATATATATGATAACTATTATGGTAAGATGTAGTATATGTTTCTAAAATTGGTCCTTAATTAGGGGACATTTTGAAGAACGCGAAAAGTTTTCAACAAGGGACGAAGTTCGTTCTGGTAACGAACAATGGCTGCTCCTTGTCCGGAGACGAAGCATGATTACCAACATTATAGAGGCCTTAACATGCAATTAAGAGCCAATGACGAACTATTCTTTACGAAAATCAATGAACGAAAGATGGTCAACGATTCTCGTAAGGAATACTTCGTCATTTTCGATCCAAAAATTAGCAAATAATGTGGAAAAAGTAAGAAAACTCTCTCGTTTAAAAGTCTAAAAAGTTGGCATTCATGACACATCAAGGACTAATCGAAGCAAACTTCATGAATCCTTTAAATTCTATTTTGATCGAAAGTTTGCCAATTTGGAGATATATTCAATGAAAATAATTGTTTCTGGTTGAAAGTATGTTTCGATTTTGCTAAAATTCGTGGAAATTAGAAAACTAAGGTTAAAATACATCGGAATTTGTAACTCAGACCCAAACTTAAAAAATCCTGGATACGATAGGAGATCGAGAAGCAGCCCTGGGGATGTGAATAATACAAATGGAATGATATATATCATAAACAGATGCAATATCCATCAATTTGTATAAGAATTATACCCAATTTCTCCCTGCAAAAAAGCTAAAAGTACATTTGCACTTGGTAATCCTGTTACCCATATCAGTATCACTATCATTTTAAGTATTTCCTGACCTTTTTGTTGTATTTTTTTTTTATTTATATGACATTAATATAGAGGATATTGTGACTTCATTACAGTCCTAGGAGATAATTCAATCCTTATAACCTTGTGGAAGGTTACGAGAAACTTGAAGGACAGATAATCATTCTTTTAGGATATCAGCTATGTAAAATTTCGCATAAGCTATTCAGACCATTATCTTCAAGATGAAATACGTTAATGTACGGAAATTTGTTCCTTTTAAAATGCATCACCGAAGTAGGTGATGGTTTTCTGGACTCATTTAGTCTGGAGAAAACTTAAAGAAAATCGCTATCAAAAGCACAACAGTTTCTTATTTGAACATCGTTTTGCTTGGGGCAATCAATACATGGCGTCTGTAGTCCACGATTCTGAAATTAAATCCGGTCCAATCCAGTTTCGAGTGCTGATTTTGCATACTTCACAGTCACCTGAGGCCCTTCGGTACTTGGGGGAAAACGAGGCACCGGTGTTTTAATTGGAAAATACTAGTTTCCTAACTATCAAATGGTCTAGTCTCGTGTGTGGTTCGCCCTTTTTTTTGAAAGAATGAATAAATATATAATGAATATCAGACGTTTCATTGAATATACTGCGTTCGTGAAAGCTAGCTGAGATGTGTGCAGATAATTTCAAGCTTGGAATGTCAGTAATTCGAGTTAGAATAGTTTTATTAGTGTCTACTAGATAATCTATAATGTTTAGGAAATTTTCAGCTTTATTTTGGTAGGCATAGAGTAGGGTATTGCTTAGCAAATATACCCATTTTTTTATTCTGTTTAAGTGATATCACATAGTAATACTACTACTACCACTACTTCTGATAATAATAATAATAATAATAATAATAATAATAATAATAATAATAATAATAATAATAATGTAAAGGTCACGATGCAAAATGATTCATCCGGGAGATGTTTTAGCAATGGAGAGAGAGAGAGAGAGAGAGAGAGAGAGAGAGAGAGAAACTATGGCAACGTCAAGAAACATTACTTGTGTTTTCCCGTCGAAGTGCTCCACACATCATAGAGAACACTCTTGCGGATTTAAATGGATTTGGTCAACTTACCGTAGCTATCGCAACATTTACTGCCATTAATTCCAGTTGACTTTTAACACCGTGAAATACAAATATGAATGTGTAAAAATTAAAGAAATTATCATTACCTCGTATGATGATGCAATAATAAGCCTGTCCATAACGGACAACGAGTAAATATTGCCGTTTTGATAAACAGTACTACACCGAGATATCCACACACTATCTTTTAGGTCTCTATGAACGAAGTCATCTGAGAAATTCTGATTACTTCGGACATGCATGGTGTTTTTAAGTATCTAAACGTTTTTGTTTGCAGATTTAACATATATGATATAATTTGCATTGTATTTTCATATTCTAGAGTAAATTTACCGAGATTATGTGTTTTCTGTAAGAAAAAAAATAAAATTGGATGAACGAAATCTAAAGAAAATTGTATCTTCACTTTTCTTGCCCAGTGTACATATATGCATAAATATATATATTTTGTGTGTGTTTGTGTTTGTTGTCAACGTGCAAGACTAGCAGATTACATATATATATATATATATATATATATATATATATATATATATATATATATATATATAT
Organism: Macrobrachium rosenbergii; assembly: GCF_040412425.1. NCBI lineage: Eukaryota > Metazoa > Arthropoda > Malacostraca > Decapoda > Palaemonidae > Macrobrachium > Macrobrachium rosenbergii. Next base: position 37,194,814 of record NC_089770.1, on the reverse strand, counting down.
ATATATATATATATATATATATATATATATATATATATATATATATATATATATATAATGTGTGTGTATGTCATGGCTCCTTTTCTTTGCAGAGACGAACAGGCCTCTGTCGTCACAGCCCCATAAAAGACAAGTTCCAGACAACAACGGATCCATGGGAGGGGCCACCTGGGAATGTGCCCGCCTACATGAAAAATAATGACAAAATACTATGGAAAATTAAATAATAACATACATGAGAAATACAAAAATGGGGAAAAAAATAAAAAATATATTATAGAAATATATATATATATATATATATATATATATATATATATATATATATATATATATATATATAAATCATCAACACACAATCACGTGTGGAACAGAAATAAATTTCTGACTCACGTCAGGATCGAACCCGGGTCTCTCAGGTGGAAAGCAAGGGCGTTGCCCACTGGGCCATACAAGTCTAGAAGAAGTTGGAACCTGAGAGCAACTGCACCCAAGAATTACCTGAGCAAGCTAACTGCTTGCATACCAGCGAGTTTTCAACTTCCTGACTCAGCAATGACCCAATAGACAACATTTCATTCTGAATTATCCCTTCTGAGTGAATAAGATAGAAATCATCAACACAAATCACGTGTGGAACAGAAATAAATTTCTGACTCACGTCAGGATCGAACCCAGGTCTCTCAGGTGGAAAGCAAGGGCGTTACCCACTGGGCCATACAAGTCTAAAAGAAGTTGGAACCTGAGAGCAACTGCACCCAAGGAATTACCTGGGCAAGCTAACTGCTTGCATACCAGCGAGTTTTCCCCAACTTCCTGACTCAGCAATGACCCAATAGACAACATTTCATTCTGAATTATCCCTTCTGAGTGAATAAGATAGAAATCATCAACACACAATCACGTGTGGAACAGAAATAAATTTCTGACTCACGTTGGGATCGAACCCAGGTCTCTCCAGGTGGAAAGCAAGGGCGTTGCCACTGGGCCATACAAGTCTAGAAGAAGTTGGAACCTGAGAGCAACTGCACCCAAGGAATACCTGGGCAAGCTAACTGCTTGCATACTGCGAGTTTTCCCCAACTTCCGACTCAGCAATGACCCAATAGACAACATTTCATTCGAATTATCCCTTCTGGAGTGAATAAGATAGAAATCATCAACACACAATCACGTGTGGAACAGAAATAAATTTCTGACTCACGTCGGGATCGAACCCAGGTCTCTCAGGTGGAAAGCAAGGGCGTTACCCACTGGGCCATACAAGTCTAGAAGAAGTTGGAACCTGAGAGCAACTGCACCCAAGGAATTACCTGAGCAAGCTAACTGCTTGCATACCAGCGAGTTTTCCACAACTTCCCGACTCAGCAATGACCCAATAGACAACATTTCATTCAATTATCCCTTCTGGGAGTGAATAAGATAGAAATCATCAACACACACAATCACGTGTGGAACAGAAATAAATTTCTGACTCACGTCGATCGAACCCAGGTCTCTCAGGTGGAAAGCAAGGGCGTTACCCACTGGGCCATACAAGTCTAGAAGAAGTTGGAACCTGAGAGCAACTGCACCCAAGGAATTACCTGGGCAAGCTAACTGCTTGCATACCAGCGAGTTTTCCCCCAAATTCCCTGACTCAGCAATGACCCAATAGACAACATTTCATTGAATTATCCCTTCTGAGTGAATAAGATAGAAATCATCAACACACAATCACGTGTGGAACAGAAATAAATTTCTGACTCACGTCGGATCGAACCCAGGTCTCTCAGGTGGAAAGCAAGGGCGTTATCCACTGGGCCATACAAGTCTAGAAGAAGTTGGAACCTGAGAGCAACTGCACCCAAGGGAATTACCTGGGCAAGCTAACTGCTTGCATACCAGCGAGTTTTCCCCAACTTCCCGACTCAGCAATGACCCAATAGACAACATTTCATTCGAATTATCCCTTCTGAGTGAATAAGATAGAAATCATCAACACACAATCACGTGTGGAACAGAAATAAATTTCTAACTCACGTCGGGATCGAACCCAGGTCTCTCAGGTGGAAAGCAAGGGGCGTTACCCACTGGGCCATACAAGTCTAGAAGAAGTTGGAACCTGAGAGCAACTGCACCCAAGGAATTACCTGGGCAAGCTAACTGCTTGCATACCAGCGAGTTTCCCCAACTTCCTGACTCAGCAATGACCCAATAGACAACATTTCATTCGAATTATCCTTCTGAGTGAATAAGATAGAAATCATCAACACACAATCACGTGAACAGAAATAAATTTCTGACTCACGTCGGGATCGAACCCAGGTCTCTCAGGTGGAAAGCAAGGGCGTTACCCACTGGGCCATACAAGTCTAGAAGAAGTTGGAACCTGAGAGCAACTGCACCCAAGGAATTACCTGAGCAAGCTAACTGCTTGCATACCAGCCAGTTTTCCCCAACTTCCGACTCAGCAATGACCCAATAGACAACATTTCATTCGAATTATCCCTTCTGAGTGAATAAGATAGAAATCATCAACACACAATCACGCGTGGAACAGAAATAAATTTCTGACTCACGTCGGGATCGAACCCAGGTCTCTCAGGTGGAAAGCAAGGGCGTTACCCACTGGGCCATACAAGTCTAGAAGAAGTTGGAACCTGAGAGCAACTGCACCAAAGAATTACCTGGGCAAGCTAACTGCTTGCATACCAGCGAGTTTTCCCCAAATTCCTGACTCAGCAATGACCCAATAGACAACATTTCATTCGAATTATCCTTCTGAGTGAATAAGATAGAAATCATCAACACACAATCACGTGTGGAACAGAAATAAATTTCTGACTCACGTCGGGATCGAACCCAGGTCTCTCAGGTGGAAAGCAAGGGCGTTATCCACTGGGCCATACAAGTCTAGAAGAAGTTGGAACCTGAGAGCAACTGCACCCAAGGAATTACCTGGGCAAGCTAACTGCTTGCATACCAGCGAGTTTTCCCCAACTTCCCGACTCAGCAATGACCCAATAGACAACATTTCATTCGAATTATCCCTTCTGAGTGAATAAGATAGAAATCATCAACACACAATCACGTGTGGAACAGAAATAAATTTCTGACTCACGTCGGGATCGAACCCAGGTCTCTCAGGTGGAAAGCAAGGGCGTTACCCACTGGGCCATACAAGTCTAGAAGAAGTTGGAACCTGAGAGCAACTGCACCCAAGGAATTACCTGGGCAAGCTAACTGCTTGCATACCAGCGAGTTTTCCCCAACTTCCCGACTCAGCAATGACCCAATAGACAACATTTCATTCGAATTATCCCTTCTGGAGTGAATAAGATAGAAATCATCAACACACAATCACGTGTGGAACAGAAATAAATTTCTGACTCACGTCGGGATCGAACCCAGGTCTCTCAGGTGGAAAGCAAGGGCGTTACCCACTGGGCCATACAAGTCTAGAAGAAGTTGGAACCTGAGAGCAACTGCACCCAAGGAATTACCTGGGCAAGCTAACTGCTTGCATACCAGCGATTTTCCCAACTTCCTGACTCAGCAATGACCCAATAGACAACATTTCATTCGAATTATCCCTTCTGGAGTGAATAAGATAGAAATCATCAACACACAATCACGTGTGGAACAGAAATAAATTTCTGACTCACGTCGGGATCGAACCCAGGTCTCTCAGGTGGAAAGCAAGGGCGTTACCACTGGGCCATACAAGTCTAGAAGAAGTTGGAACCTGAGAGCAACTGCACCCAAGGAATTACCTGGGCAAGCTAACTGCTTGCATACCAGCGAGTTTTCCCAACTTCCCGACTCAGCAATGACCCAATAGACAACATTTCATTCGAATTATCCCTTCTGAGTGAATAAGATAGAAATCATCAACACACAATCACGTGTGGAACAGAAATAAATTTCTGACTCGTCGGGATCGAACCCAGGTCTCTCAGGTGGAAAGCAAGGGCGTTACCCACTGGGCCATACAAGTCTAGAAGTTGGAACCTGAGAGCAACTGCACAAAGGAATTACCTGGGCAAGCTAACTGCTTGCATACCAGCGAAGTTTTCCCCAACTTCCCGACTCAGCAATGACCCAATAGACAACATTTCATTCGAATTATCCTTCTGAGTGAATAAGATAGAAATCATCAACACACAATCACGTGTGGAACAGAAATAAATTTCTGACTCACGTCGGGATCAACCCAGGTCTCTCAGGTGGAAAGCAAGGGCGTTACCCACTGGGCCATACAAGTCTAGAAGAAGTTGGAACCTGAGAGCAACTGCACCCAAGGAATTACCTGGGCAAGCTAACTGCTTGCATACCAGCAGTTTTCCCCAACTTCCCGACTCAGCAATGACCCAATAGACAACATTTCATTCGAATTATCCCTTCTGGAGTGAATAAGATAGAAATCATCAACACACAATCACGTGTGGAACAGAAATAAATTTCTGACTCACGTCGGGATCGAACCCAGGTCTCTCAGGTGGAAAGCAAGGGCGTTACCCACTGGGCCATACAAGTCTAGAAGAAGTTGGAACCTGAGAGCAACTGCACCCAGGAATTACCTGGGCAAGCTAACTGCTTGCATACCAGCGAGTTTTCCCCAACTTCCCGACTCAGCAATGACCCAATAGACAACATTTCATTCGAATTATCCTTCTGGAGTGAATAAGATAGAAATCATCAACACACAATCACGTGTGGAACAGAAATAAATTTCTGACTCACGTCGGGATCGAACCCAGGTCTCTCAGGTGGAAAGCAAGGGCGTTACCCACTGGGCCATACAAGTCTAGAAGAAGTTGGAACCTGAGAGCAACTGCACCCAAGGAATTACCTGGGCAAGCTAACTGCTTGCATACCAGCTGAGTTTTCCCAACTTCCCGACTCAGCAATGACCCAATAGACAACATTTCATTCGAATTATCCTTCTGGAGTGAATAAGATAGAAATCATCAACACACAATCACGTGTGGAACAGAAATAAATTTCTGACTCACGTCGGGATCGAACCCAGGTCTCTCAGGTGGAAAGCAAAGGGCGTTACCCACTGGGCCATACAAGTCTAGAAGAAGTTGGAACCTGAGCAACTGCACCTAAGGAATTACCTGGGCAAGCTAACTGCTTGCATACCAGCCGAAGCCTTCCCAACTTCCCGACTCAGCAATGACCCAATAGACAACATTTCATTCGAATTATCCCTTCTGAGTGAATAAGATAGAAATCATCAACACACAATCACGTGTGGAACAGAAATAAATTTCTGACTCACGTCGGGATCGAACCCAGGTCTCTCAGGTGGAAAGCAAGGGCGTTACCCACTGGGCCATACAAGTCTAGAAGAAGTTGGAACCTGAGAGCAACTGCACCCAAGAATTACCTGGGCAAGCTAACTGCTTGCATACCAGCGAGTTTTCCCAACTTCCCGACTCAGCAATGACCCAATAGACAACATTTCATTCGAATTATCCCTCTGAGTGAATAAGATAGAAATCATCAACACACAATCACGTGTGGAACAGAAATAAATTTCTGACTCACGTCGGGATTGAACCCAGGTCTCTCAGGTGGAAAGCAAGGGCGTTACCCACTGGGCCATACAAGTCTAGAAGAAGTTGGAACCTGAGAGCAACTGCACCCAAGGAATTACCTGGGCAAGCTAACTGCTTGCATACCAGCGAGTTTTCCCCAACTTCCTGACTCAGCAATGACCCAATAGACAACATTTCATCTGAATTATCCCTTCTGAGTGAATAAGATAGAAATCATCAACACAATCACGTGTGGAACAGAAATAAATTTCTGACTCACGTCGGGATCGAACCCAGGTCTCTCAGGTGGAAAGCAAGGGCGTTACCCACTGGGCCATACAAGTCTAGAAGAAGTTGGAACCTGAGAGCAACTGCACCAAGGAATTACCTGGGCAAGCTAACTGCTTGCATACCAGCGAGTTTTCCCCAACTTCCCGACTCAGCAATGACCCAATAGACAACATTTCATTCGAATTATCCTTCTGAGTGAATAAGATAGAAATCATCAACACACAATCACGTGTGGAACAGAAATAAATTTCTGACTCACGTCGGGATCGAACCCAGGTCTCAGGTGGAAAGCAAGGGCGTTACCCACTGGGCCATACAAGTCTAGAAGAAGTTGGAACCTGAGAGCAACTGCACCCCAAGAATTACCTGGGCAAGCTAACTGCTTGCATACCAGCGAGTTTTCCCCAACTTCCCGACTCAGCAATGACCCAATAGACAACATTTCATTCGAATTATCCCTTCTGAGTGAATAAGATAGAAATCATCAACACACAATCACGTGTGGAACAGAAATAAATTTCTGACTCACGTCGGGATCGAACCCAGGTCTCTCAGGTGGAAAGCAAGGGCGTTACCCACTGGGCCATACAAGTCTAGAAGAAGTTGGAACCTGAGAGCAACTGCACCCAAGGAATTACCTGGGCAAGCTAACTGCTTGCATACCAGCCGAAGTTTCCCCAACTTCCTGACTCAGCAATGACCCAATAGACAACATTTCATTCGAATTATCCCTTCTGAGTGAATAAGATAGAAATCATCAACACACAATCACGTGTGGAACAGAAATAAATTTCTGACTCACGTCGGGATCGAACCCAGTTCTCTCAGGTGGAAAGCAAGGGCGTTACCCACTGGGCCATACAAGTCTAGAAGAAGTTGGAACCTGAGAGCAACGGCACCCAAGGAATTACCTGGGCAAGCTAACTGCTTGCATACCAGCGAGTTTTCCCCAACTTCCCGACTCAGCAATGACCCAATAGACAACATTTCATTCGAATTATCCTTCTGAGTGAATAAGATAGAAATCATCAACACACAATCACGTGTGAACAGAAATAAATTTCTGACTCACGTCGGGGATCGAACCCAGTCTCTCAGGTGGAAAGCAGGGCGTTACCACTGGGCCATACAAGTCTAGAAGAAGTTGGAACCTGAGCAACTGCACCCAAGGAATTACCTGGGCAAGCTAACTGCTTGCATACCAGCGAGAGTTTTCCCCAACTTCCCGACTCAGCAATGACCCAATAGACAACATTTCATTCGAATTATCCCTTCTGAGTGAATAAAGATGAAATCATCAACACACAATCACGTGTGGAACAGAAATAAATTTCTGACTCACGTCCGGATCGAACCCAGGTCTCTCAGGTGGAAAGCAAGGGCGTTACCCACTGGGCCATACAAGTCTAGAAGAAGTTGGAACCTGAGAGCAACTGCACAGGAATTACCTGGGCAAGCTAACTGCTTGCATACCAGCGAAGTTTTCCCAACTTCCCGACTCAGCAATGACCCAATAGACAACATTTCATTCGAATTATCCCTTCTGAGTGAATAAGATGAAATCATCAACACACAATCACGTGTGGAACAGAAATAAATTTCTGACTCACGTCGGGATCGAACCCAGGTCTCTCAGGTGGAAAGCAAGGGCGTTACCCACTGGGCCATACAAGTCTAGAAGAAGTTGGAACCTGAGAGCAACTGCACCCAAGGAATTACCTGGGCAAGCTAACTGCTTGCATACCAGCGAGTTTTCCCCAACTTCCCGACTCAGCAATGACCCAATAGACAACATTTCATTCAATTATCCCTTCTGGTGAATAAGATAGAAATCATCAACACACAATCACGTGTGGAACAGAAATAAATTTCTGACTCACGTCGGGATCGAACCCAGGTCTCTCAGGTGGAAAGCAAGGGCGTTACCACTGGGCCATACAAGTCTAGAAGAAGTTGGAACCTGAGAGCAACTGCACCCAAGAAATTACCTGGGCAAGCTAACTGCTTGCATACCAACGAGTTTTCCCAACTTCCCGACTCAGCAATGACCCAATAGACAACATTTCATTCAATTATCCCTTCTGAGTGAATAAGATAGAAATCATCAACACACAATCACGTGTGGAACAGAAATAAATTTCTGACTCACGTCGGGATCGAACCCAGGTCTCTCAGGTGGAAAGCAAGGGCGTTACCCACTGGGCCATACAAGTCTAGAAGAAGTTGAAACCTGAGAGCAACTGCACTCAAAAAAAATTACCTGGGCAAATAACTGCTTGCATACCAGCGAAGTTTTCCCCAACTTCCCGACTCAGCAATGACCCAATAGACAACATTTCATTCGAATTATCCCTTCTGAGTGAATAAGATAGAAATCATCAACACACAATCACGTGTGGAACAGAAATAAATTTCTGACTCACGTCGGGATCAACCAGGTCTCTCAGGTGGAAAGCAAGGGCGTTACCCACTGGGCCATACAAGTCTAGAAGAAGTTGGAACCTGAGAGCAACTGCACCAAATCGGGGAAGTTGGGGAAAAGCTCGCTGGTATGCAAGCAGTTAGCTGCCCAGGTAATTCCCAGGTGCCGTTGCTCCCAGGTTCCAACTCTTCATTCTTGTATGGCCCAGTGGGTAACGCCCTGATTTCCACCTGAGAGACCACACAATCCCGACGTGAGTCAGAAATTTATTTCTGTTCCACACGTGATTGTGGATGATTTCATCTTATTCACTCAGAAGGGATAATTCGAATGAAATGTTGTCTACTGGGTCATTGCTGAGTTGGGAAGTTTGGGAAAACTGCTGGTATGCAAGCAGTTAGCTTGCCCAGGTAATTCCTGGGTGCAGTTGCTCTCAGGTTCCAACTTCTTCAGACTTGTATGGCCCAGTGGGTAACGCCCTTGCTTTCCACCTGAGAGACCTGGGTTCGATCCTGACGTGAGTCAGAAATTTATTTCTGTTCCACACGTGATTGTGTGTTGATGATTTCATCTTATTCACTCAGAAGGGATAATTCGAATTAAATGCTGTGTATTGGGTCATTGCTGAGTCGGGAAGTTGGGAAAACTCGCTGGTATGCAAGCAGTTAGCTTGCCCAGGTAATTCCTTGGGTGCAGTTGCTCTCAGGTTCCAACTTCTTCTAGACTTGTATGGCCCAGTGGGTAACGCCCTTGCTTTCCACCTGAGAGACCTGGTTCGATCCCGACGAGTCAGAAATTTATTTCGTTCCACACGTGATTGTGTGTTGATGATTTCTATCTTATTCACTCAGAAGGGATAATTCGAATGAAATGTTGTCTATTGGGTCATTGCTGAGTCGGGAAGTTGGGGAAAACTCGCTGGTATGCAAGCAGTTAGCTTGCCCAGGTAATTCCTTGGGTGCAGTTGCTCTCAGGTTCCAACTTCTTTTAGACTTGTATGGCCCAGTGGTAACGCCCTTGCTTTCCACCTGAGAGACCTGGGTTCGATCCCGACGTGAGTCAGAAATTTATTTCTGTTCCACACGTGATTGTGTGTTGATGATTTCTATCTTATTCACTCAGAAGGGATAATTCGAATGAAATGTTGTCTATTGGGTCATTGCTGAGTCGGGAAGTTGGGGAAAACTGGTATGCAAGCAGTTAGCTTGCCCAGGTAATTCCTGGGTGCAGTTGCTCTCAGGTTCCAACTTCTTCTAGACTTGTATGGCCCAGTGGTAACGCCCTTGCTTTCCACCTGAGAGACCTGGGTTCGATCCTGACGTGAGTCAGAAATTTATTTCTGTTCCACACGTGATTGTGTGTTGATGATTTCTATCTTATTCACCAGAAGGGATAATTCGAATGAAATGTTGTCTATTGGGTCATTGCTGAGTCGGGAAGTTGGGGAAACTTCGCTGGTATGCAAGCAGTTAGCTTGCCCAGGTAATTCCTTGGGTGCAGTTGCTCTCAGGTTCTAACTTCTTCTAGACTTGTATGGCCCAGTGGGGTAACGCCCTTGCTTTCCACCTGAGAGACCTGGGTTCGATCCTGACGTGAGTCAGAAATTTATATATATATATATATATATATATATATATATATATATATATATATATATATATACATATATATATATATATATATATATATATATATATATATATATATATATATTATAATTTCTATAATAGATTATTTCCCACATTCTTGTATTTCTCATTGACGTGATTATTTAAACCTTCACTATTATTATTTTGTCATTATTTTTGATGGGGGTACGTGCCTAGGTGGCAGCTCCCCGCCACGGATCCGCTAGTGTCTGGAACTTGTTCTTTCCGAGGGCTGTGACGACAGAGGCCTTGTTCGTCTCTGCAAGGAAAAAAGATCCGCGACACAGACGTCAGTTGACCTTCCTGAGGGAGATTTGGGTTTATGTCTCGATCCCTAAACATTTTTACCGTGGCGACCGTATCATATGAGTTTGCATTTTACATTTTATTAGAGAAAATGCATACATATACGTTAAGTGGAGGAGAAACGACGAACATAAAAGCCTTTAAATGTGGAAGAGTTCCTCTGAATTTATCTGTGAATTATGTCATCCACAAAATTCCGATGGATAAGTTCACAACCTAAAACGAATCTGTGTTTGAAAAGTTTCAATTATATTTCCAAAGTTCTGAAATGAAACTTGCTCGTCACGTTGCTGGATTAAAAAGGTTTCATAATTATGAGCTCTCAGTAATACAACCTATTATACTAATAAACATCCACGCACATTAGAATAATAAAAAAAAATATATAAAAAAATTTGTAAAACATGCTTTTATTAAAATGCACTAAAAAGTAAAAAGTAATATTTGAGACACAATAGGATTTTCTTACAATTAGTCATGTCTAGAAAAATAAAAGCGTGGGCCCCAAATATGGAAGGAAATGATATAAGAAAAGAAATAGATTTTTCGTTTCTTGTAGCATTTCCTTCCATGTTTGAGGCAAAAGCTTTTATTGTTGTAGACAAGATTAACTGTAAGAAAATCCTGTTGTGTCTCAAATATTACTTTTTACTTTTTAGTGCATCTTGATAAAATCCGTTTAAAATTTTTTTAAATTTTTATTTCATAATTTTTAGTTTTGACAGATATTGAAACCGATTTATGATTGTAGTTAACAAAACTGATATCCGTTATCAGGGGAGGGTGAGGGAAGGGGGAAGGGGGGAAGAGGAGTGGGAAGGGGGAAGGGAGGGAAGAGGGAAGAGGAAGGAGAGGGGAGTAGGAAGGTGAGGGGAAGGGAAGAGGAATGGCAGGGGAGGAGGGGAGGGCAGGGGAGGGAGAAGGGGTGGATGGGAAATGGGGAGAAGGGGGAAGAGGGAAGAGCTGGGGAGGGGAATGGGAAGGGAGGGGAAGGTGAGTGAGAGAGGGAGGGAAGGAAAATGAGAAGGGGATGGAGGGGTAGGACACAGCTAAAGTAACACTTGATAGTGTGCTTCGGAAGGGCGAGGGGAGGGGAGGGAGAGGGAAGAGGGAAGGGGAGGGGAGGACACAGCTAAAGTAACACTTGATAGTGTGCTTCGGAAGGGCGAGGGGAGGGGAGGGGGAGGGAAGAGGGAAGGGGAGGGGAGGACACAGCTAAAGTAACACTTGATAGTGTGCTTCGGAAGGAGCGAGGAGGAGGAGGGAGAGGGAAGAGGAAGGGGAGGGGAGGACACAGCTAAAGTAACACTTGATAGTGTGCTTCGGAAGGGCGAGGGGAGGGGAGGGAGAGGGAAGAGGGAAGGGGAGGGGAGGACACAGCTAAAGTAACACTTGATAGTGTGCTTCGGAAGGGCGAGGGGAGGGGAGGGAGAGGGAAGAGGGAAGGGGAGGGGAGGACACAGCTAAAGTAACACTTGATAGTGTGCTTCCTGGAAGGGCGAGAGGGAGGAGGGGAGAGGAAGAGGGAAGGGGAGGGGAGGACACAGCTAAAGTAACACTTGATAGTGTGCTTCGGAAGGGCGAGGGGAGGGGAGGGGGAGGGAAGAGGGAAGGGGAGGGGAGGACACAGCTAAAGTAACACTGATAGTGTGCTTCGGAAGGGCGAGGGAGGAGGGGGGAGAGGGAAGAGGGAAGGGGAGGGGAGGACACAGCTAAAGTAACACTTGATAGTGTGCTTCGGAAGGGCGAGGGGAGGGGAGGGGGAGGGAAGAGGGAAGGGGAGGAGACACAGCTAAAGTAACACTTGATAGTGTGCTTCGGAAGGGCGAGGGGAGGAGGAGGAGAGGGAAGAGGAAGGGGAGGAGGACACAGCTAAAGTAACACTTGATAGTGTGCTTCGGAAGGGCGAGGGGAGGGGGGGGAGAGGAAGAGGAAGGAGGGGGAGGACACAGCTAAAGTAACACTTGATAGTGTTCTTCGGAAGGGGAGGGGGGGAGGGGGGGAAGAGGGGAAGGGAGGGAGGACACAGCTAAAAGTAACATTTGATAGTGTGCTTCGGAAGGGCGAGGGGAGGGGAGGGGGAGAAGGGGAAGGAGGGGAGGACACAGCTAAAGTAACACTTGATAGTGTTCTTCGGAAGGGCGAGGGAGGGGAGGGGGAGGAAGAGGGGAAGGGGGGGGAGGACACAGCTAAAGTAACACTTGATAGTGTGCTTCGGAAGGGCGAGGAGGAGGGGAGGGGAAGAGGGAAGGGGAGGAGGACACAGCTAAAGTAACATTTGATAGTGTGCTTCGGAAGGGCGAGGAGGAGGGGGGGGAGGAAGGGGGAAGGGAGGAGGACACAGCTAAAGTAACACTTGATAGTGTGCTTCGGAAGGGAGGAGGGAGGAGGGGAGAGGGAAGAGGGAAGGGGAGGGAGGACACAGCTAAAGTAACATTTGATAGTGTGCTTCAGGAAGGGCGAGGGAGGAGGGGAGGGAAGAGGAAGGGAGGGGAGGACACAGCTAAAGTAACACTTGATAGTGTGCTTCGGAAGGGCGAGGAGGGGGAGGGGAGGGAAGAGGGAAGGGAGGGGAGGACACAGCTAAAGTAACACTTGATAGTGTGCTTCAGAAGGCGAGGAGGAGGGGAGGAGGAAGAGGAAGGAGGGAGGACACAGCTAAAGTAACACTTGATAGTGTGCTTCGGAAGGGCGAGGAGGAGGAGGAGAGGGAAGAGGGAAGGGGAGGGGAGGACACAGCTAAAGTAACACTTGATAGTGTGCTTCGGAAGGGCGAGGGGAGGAGGAGGAGGGGAAGAGGAAGGGAGAGGAGGACACAGCTAAAGTAACACTTGATAGTGTGCTTCGGAAGGAGCGAGGAGGAGGGGAGAGAGGGAAGAGGAAGGGGAGGGGAGGACACAGCTAAAGTAACACTTGATAGTGTGCTTGGAAGGGCGAGGGGAGGAGGGGAGGGAAGAGGAAGGAGGGGAGGACACAGCTAAAGTAACACTTGATAGTGTGCTTCGGAAGGGCGAGGGAGGAGGGGGGAGGGGAAGAGGGAAGGGAGGGGAGGACACAGCTAAAGTAACACTTGATAGTGTGCTTCGGAAGGAGCGAGGAGGAGGGAGAGGGGAAGAGGGAAGGGAGGGGAGGACACAGCTAAAGTAACACTTGATAGTGTGCTTCGGAAGGGCGAGGGAGGAGGGGAGGGAAGAGGGAAGGGGAGGAGGACACAGCTAAAGTAACACTTGATAGTGTGCTTCGGAAGGGCGAGGAGGGGAGGGGGAGAGGGGGGGGAGGAAGGGGAAGGGAGGAGGACACAGCTAAAGTAACACTTGATAGTGTGCTTCGGAAGGGCGAGGGGAGGAGGGGGGGAAGAGGGAAGGAGGAGGAGGACACAGCTAAAGTAACACTTGATAGTGTTCTTCGGAAGGAAGCGAGGGGAGGGGGGGAGGGGAAGAGGAAGGGAGGAGGACACAGCTAAAGTAACACTTGATAGTGTTCTTCGGAAGGAGCGAGGGGAGGAGGGGAGGAAGAGGGAAAGAGGGAGGGGAGGACACAGCTAAAGTAACACTTGATAGTGTGCTTCAAGGAAGGAGGGGAGGAGGGGGAGGGGAGGAAGAGGGAAGGGGGGGGAGGAGGACACAGCTAAAGTAACACTTGATAGTGTGCTTCGGAAGGAGCGAGGAGGAGGGGAGGAAGAGGGAAGGGGAGGGGAGGACACAGCTAAAGTAACACTTGATAGTGTGCTTCGGAAGGGCGAGGAGGAGGAGGGGGAGGGGAGGGAAGAGGGGAAGGGAGGAGGACACAGCTAAAAGTAACACTTGATAGTGTGCTTCGGAAGGGCGAGGGAGGGGAGGGAGAGGGAAGAGGGAAGGGGAGGAGGACACAGCTAAAGTAACACTTGATAGTGTGCTTCGGAAGGGCGAGGGGAGGGGAGGGAGGAAAGGGGAAGGGGAGGGGAGGACACAGCTAAAGTAACACTTGATAGTGTGCTTCGGAAGGGCGAGGATTTTGAGGAGGGAGGGAAGAAGGGAAGGGAGGAGGACACAGCTAAAGTAACACTTGATAGTGTGCTTCGGAAGGGCGAGGAGGGAGGGAGGAGGGAGAGGGAAGGGGGGAGGACACAGCTAAAGTAACACTTGATAGTGTGCTTCGGAAGGGCGAGGGGAGGAGGGAGAGGGAAGAGGGAAGGGGGGGAGGACACAGCTAAAGTAACACTTGATAGTGTGCTTCGGAAGGGCGAGGGAGGGGGAGGGGAAGAGGAAGGGGGAGGAGGGACACAGCTAAAGTAACACTTGATAGTGTGCTTCGGAAGGGCGAGGAGGGGAGGGGAGAGGAAGAGGAAGGGGAGGGAGGACACAGCTAAAGTAACACTTGATAGTGTGCTTCGGAAGGGCGAGGGAGGAGGAGGGAGAGGGAAGAGGGGAAGGGGAGGGAGGACACAGCTAAAGTAACACTTGATAGTGTGCTTCGGAAGGGCGAGGAGGAGGAGGAGGGAGGAGGAGGAAGGAGAGGGGGGAGGAGGAGGACACAGCTAAAAGCTAAGTAACATTTGATAGTGTGCTTCCATCAAGGGCGAGGGGAGGAGGAGGGGAGGAAGAGGGAAGGGGAGGAGGACACAGCTAAAGTAACACTTGATAGTGTTCTTGGAAGAAAGGCGGAGGGGAGGGAGGAGGGGAGGAAGAGGGAAGGGAGGGGGGGGACACAGCTAAAGTAACACTTGATAGTGTGCTTCACCAAGGAAGAGGAGGGAGGAGGAGGGAGAGGGAAGAGGGAAGGGGGAGGGGAGGACACAGCTAAAGTAACACTTGATAGTGTGCTTCGGAAGGGCGAGGAGGAGGGAGAGGGAAGAGGAAGGGGAGGAGGACACAGCTAAAGTAACACTTGATAGTGTGCTTCGGAAGGGCGAGGAGGAGGAGGGGAGAGAGGGGGAGAGGGGAGGGGAGGACACAGCTAAAAGTAACACTTGATAGTGTGCTTCGGAAGGGCGAGGGAGGAGGAGAGAGGGAGGGAAGAAGGGAGGGGGAGGACACAGCTAAAGTAACACTTGATAGTGTTCTTCGGAAGGGCGAGGAGGAGGGGAGGGAAGAGGAAGGGGAGGGGAGGACACAGCTAAAGTAACATTTGATAGTGTGCTTCGGAAGGGCGAGGGAGGAGGAGGGGAGGAAGAGGAAGGGGAGGGGAGGACACAGCTAAAGTAACACTTGATAGTGTGCTTCGGAAGGGCGAGGAGGGGAGGAGGGAGAGGGAAGAGGAAGGGGAGGGGAGGACACAGCTAAAGTAACACTAACACTTGATAGTGTGCTTCGGAAGGAGCGAGGGGGAGGAGGGGAGGGGAAGAGGGAAGGGGAGGGGGGACACAGCTAAAGTAACACTTGATAGTGTGCTTCGGAAGGGGGGAGGGAGGGAGGGGAGGAAGAGGAAGGGGAGGGGAGGACACAGCTAAAGTAACACTTGATAGTGTTCTTCGGAAGGGCGGGGAGGAGGGAGGGAGGGGAAAGGAAGAGGGAAGGGGAGGAGGAGGACACAGCTAAAGTAACATTTGATAGTGTGCTTCTAAAGGGCGAGGGGAGGGGAGGGGAAGAGGGAAGGGGAGGGAGGACACAGCTAAAGTAACACTTGATAGTGTGCTTCAGGAAGGAAGGAGGAGGGGGGGAGGGAGGAGGGGAGGGGGAAGAGGGAAGGGGAGGGAGGACACAGCTAAAGTAACACTTGATAGTGTGCTTCGGAAGGGCGAGGAGGAGGAGGGGAGGGAAGAGGAAGGGGAGGGGAGGACACAGCTAAGTAACACTTGATAGTGTGCTTCGGAAGGGCGAGGGGAGAGGAGGGGAGGAAGAGGAAGGGGAGGAGGACACAGCTAAAGTAACACTTGATAGTGTTCTTCGGAAGGGCGAGGGGGGAGGGGAGGGGAAGAGGGAAGGGAGGGAGGACACAGCTAAAGTAACACTTGATAGTGTTCTTCGGAAGGGCGAGGGAGGAGGGGGGAGGGGAAGAGGGAAGGGGAGGGGAGGACACAGCTAAAGTAACACTTGATAGTGTGCTTCGGAAGGAGGGAGGAGGGAGGGGAGGGAAGAGGGGAGGAAGGAGGGGAGGACACAGCTAAAGTAACACTTGATAGTGTGCTTCCAGAAGGGCGAGGAGGAGGGGAGAGGAGGGAAGAGGGAAGGGGAGGGGAGGACACAGCTAAAGTAACACTTGATAGTGTGCTTCGGAAGGGCGAGGAGGAGGAGGAGGGGAAGAGGGAAGGGGAGGGGAGGACACAGCTAAAAGTAACACTTGATAGTGTGCTTCGGAAGGGCGAGGGGAGGGGAGGGGGGGAAGAGGAAGGGAGGGGAGGACACAGCTAAAGTAACAATTGATAGTGTGCTTCGGAAGGGCGAGGGGAGGGGAGGGAGGGAAGAGGAAGAGGGGGGAGGACACAGCTAAAGTAACATTTGATAGTGTGCTTCAAGAGGGCGAGGAAGGGGAGGGAGGGGAGGGGAGGAGGACACAGCTAAAGAGGAAGGGAGGAGGGGAGGACACAGCTAAAGTAACACTTGATCGTGTTCTTCGGAAGGGCGAGGAGGGGAGGGGAGGAGGGGAGGAGGAGGGGAGGGGAGGAGGAGAGAGAAGGGGAGGGGGGGAGGGAAGAGGGGAAGGGAGAGGACACAGCTAAATTAACACTTGATCATGTGATGGGGAGGGGAACAGGGGAGGGGGATGGAAAAGGGAAGGGGGAGGGGTTATTAGAAGACAGATTCTACAGAGTCAGGAAGTTGCGAAAAATCCGACGAGTATCATACAAATCCTGAGATACTGGGAGAGGTCACTGTAGGGTCACTAGAGGTCACTGCTGACCTCCTGATCATGGAAGGTTGCACTGTCCCCGGGATTGAGCAACCATGCAAAATTTCGTGTCCATCGGACGAGGGGAACACGTCGAAAATTGAGTTACAAGACTTGAGGAAAAGCAGACAGACAGACGCAGAAGTCCAGATAAATAAAAGCGTGTAAAAAAGAAAACTGCTCAAAAGAAGGAAGGAGACAGGTATAAGAAACCAGCAATGTTATCCATAGAAAATACAAGACCGGAAGAAGAAATGACTGGTTGATTTATTACTAGAGGCAGCTGTCAAACAATACGGAACATCAATGGCAAAAATGCAACAGGTGCTGAAATATATTTTTAAAAAATCACTCCCGCTGATAAAAGATACTTTTCATAAATGTGAAATAAATCTAAATGTACACAATAAATGATGAATAAAAGCCACGATGTACATTAACACTTACACAATGAAGAATGGGGTAGTATGTAAAACTGACTCCTTCCATGAATGAAAGAGAAAACTAACCTTTAGAATCGGATTCGAATTATACTAAAAATAAACAAATAAATAAAAAGTCAACTCAACAGCGCTGTGTTCTGTGAAATGTGACTTCTTCCAATATGATACACAGACAGTGATAAATGCACAATATCAGTAACTGAGCTACATTGGCTCCCAGTAACAGCTGGAATAGAATATAAAATACTGCTTACAGTCTTTAAAGCACTGAAATATGATGAACCAACATATCTGAGAAACTGCTTAATTAAGCTTCTTTAGACCCGAAATGAACATTGTAATCAGACATGATGTGAAGCATACAGGCTATCTGAACCTAGAACAAATTGTGAGTCAGGCGAGAGAGCATTTGTTCACTGCGCACTAAGACTATCCAACAAAATACCGCCTGAAGCGAATAGCATACAATAAGAAAGCAAATTTAAAAAAGAACTAAAGACTCCTATTCTGCTGGAGCTACGATACTGACGAGAAAACACTAAAAGACGATTATAAAATATAAGATGCACCCTATTTTGAAAAAGTACAAGGGCCTGCCACAGAGGAAATCATCCCTGTGGAGGGCTGTGCATAAAACCAAACTGAACGATTAGACAAAATGGGTGGGCGTAAAAGATGATGATACACTGAAACGGTCCAAGAGCCGCCGCAGTTGTAGAACTTTTGCAATATTATTCGATCATTATAAATCTGCAGAAAACTTTTAACCAAAAGGAAAACAGCAGAGTTGTGTCCTGGGACAGGCGGGCATTTTGTATACACACTTGCCAATCATTCTGTAGGAAAACATGTTTATTTTCCCCGCAATTCTATCCACTTATAAACATTACTAGTGATATTAAGACCAAAATGGGGAATATGATGAGGGTAAAGAGCCTGGCCCACTGCACCAGCCTCTACAATAATGCATCAAAATGTTTACATCACGAAACAAGTAAAAAATGCGCTGAAGTTTCTTCGGCACAATCGAGTTTTCTGTACAGCCGCTACAGCGTATAATCAAAACCATCGAAAATAGATCTCTTTCGGTGGTCTCGGTATAATGCTGTATAAGCCGCAGCCTATGAAACTTTAACCACGGCACGGAGGTTGCCTATCCTGTATCGTTGCCAGAAGCGCAATTATCACTAACTTTAATCTTAAATAAGATAAAAAAACTACTGAGGCTAGAGGGCTGCAATTTGGTATGTTTGATGATTGGAGGGTGGATGATCAACATACCAATTTGCAGCCCTCTAGCCTCGGTAGTTTTTAAGATCTGAGTTGCGGACAGAGAGTGCAGAGAGTAAAAAGTGCGGACGGACAGACAAATCCGGCACAATAGTTTTCTTTTACAGAAAACTAAAATAGGTCCGATGTACCAAAGATGATGAATCAAACCATCAGCTAACTGACACATCGACTGACTGACATAGATATAAATAAATAAATAGTTGAGTACCAACACAACCTACACGGACTGAGAATCCGAAAACACCAAAGCAGAAGCAACACAGCAAAGGTTACAGGACGCTCCCTAACGCAAACGAAGTATAGAGGAATTATTATTATTATTATTATTATTATTATTATTATTATTATTATTATTATTATTATTATTATTATTATTATTATTATTATTATTATTATTATTATTATTAAAGAGAATGGCAGCATCAGCGGAATTGGTTTCAAATGTGGTCTTTTCAATTCTTCTTATTATTTTCTTCTCATCAGGACTGATGTTTGCTAATAACTGGCCGATGTTCATAGTCTGGCTGAGGAAATGGGCCAGTTATTAGAAAATGTCAGCCCTGATGAGAAGAAAATAATAATAAGAACTGAAAAGACCATATATAAAATCAATTCCACTGATACTGCCATTCTCTTTAACAAGACTTGCTTGAAAGAAGGTCTGCTCCCTTCATATATTATTATTATTATTATTATTATTATTATTATTATTATTATTATTATTATTATTATTATTATTATTATTATTATTATTATTATTATTACATACCAA
>NC_089770.1:37155303-37172803 GCF_040412425.1 Macrobrachium rosenbergii | reverse complement strand
TTTGGGGTGGGAGGCAAGCGAAACGAGCCAAAGCAGCTGGGGTATTAGGGGCGGGGGGATTTTTAGAATATGAGCAATTGTAGGATCATTCTAAAGGCACTTATAAATGCAAATTTCAGAAATTTAGCTTGTCCTGTCATAGCAGCAATGGTTACATTTCGCATTTTGGCCCCCCCTCACTTCCTGTTCAAATAATAATAATAATAATAACAATAATAATAATAATAATAATAATAATAATAATAATAATAATAATAATAATAATAATAATAAAAAAAAAATCCCTTTAAAGCAGGAGACAAACTTTTTGGCAAACGAGGTATTATTTCACTTATGGACATTAATTGAACATAAAATATAGGTTTTTCTGTAGTATTATGATGTGATTTACATGATTT
Organism: Macrobrachium rosenbergii; assembly: GCF_040412425.1. NCBI lineage: Eukaryota > Metazoa > Arthropoda > Malacostraca > Decapoda > Palaemonidae > Macrobrachium > Macrobrachium rosenbergii. The sequence goes on along the minus strand of NC_089770.1, from coordinate 37,172,405 downwards.
TGAGGTTTATTTCCATCGCAAATGAATACTTATCCTTCCTCGGCAAATGATATACTGTATACAAAATTAATAAAAATAATACGACTTGTCACAATACCCCCTCTCCCTGAAGCTAACAGAAAAAAACTGTGTTTACTGATTACAGTTTTTGCCGTATTAGCTATGAGAATAGGCAATATTCCTGACAAGTCAACAATTTTATTAATTTTGTATATGTATATCATTTGCCGGGGAATGATTCAAATGGAAAAAACCTCAAAATCATTCAAATCACATCATAATACAACAGAAAAACTTATATTTTATGTTGAAACAAAATGTCCATAAGTGAAATAATACCGCAAACGATTCTACGAAAACCAACTAGACACAGTCCCTGAGACATGATGACCTCCACCAGGTAACTGAAGCCTCCTCTGGGAAATACAGGACATGAAGCCCCGAGTTCTGATCCGGCCCCGAGAAATGGTCCTGGGCGTAGCTACTCACCATCGTGAAGCACGTGACGTCACTCACCACCTTACGGCCTGCCGAGAGCGTCTACGGAATGCCCTAATGGACATTTCAATCCGGTTTCTATTTGCTGCTCCGAGTTCAGAGGTTCACATCAGTCATCCTGCTCATTTTGACACTTATGGACCACTTCTGAGCTGCCCTTTTGTAAGTGCCCGTGGTAATATAAGGCCGTCTAAACATGTACCACCCAGGCAGCATTAATAATGAGATAAAAATGTATTAAAATTCAAGGGGGATAGTACTAGGGTAGTAATGCATTGCACCTTCGGTGGAGCTTCTGAAATTATCTCACCATTAATGGAATAAAGCTGGAACAGTCACCCGTATTGTTTATGCCTTTTATACTCTGTGCAAATGAAATGTAGAGACAAACTTGAACCTGGCTGTGTCTGTCTCCTAGATGAAGGACAGATACTTGCAAGACCAATGCCCCAGAGGCTGAGGTCATAAAACATTGAAAAGACTCATTTTGAAGTAAACGTCGCAAAGGAAGAGGCTGTATTTAAAGAGACAAGTCTGAGGGAGGGTCTTTTGCCAAATTATTATTATTATTATTATTATTATTATTATTATTATTATTATTATTATTATTATTATTATTATTATTATTTTTTATGTTTTTCGTCTATCACAGTCATCCTATTCAGCTGGGTGGTTTTTACAGTGTGGGATTCCGGGTTGCATCCTGCCGCCTTAGGGGTCCATCACTTTTCTCATTATTATTATTATTATTATTATTATTATTATTATTATTATTATTATTATTATTATTATTATAAATAATGGATGCATCCACACAACTTGACTTATAATACAGTTTCTCTGTTTTTCATAAATTCCTTTGTCTACAGCGGAGAGGTCAGGTCATAAATGTCTCACATTCATTTCATCAAAGGAAGGGAATAGACACATTCAGTAATGCTTTAACTTTAATGAGATAAAAACTCATTATTTTAAAGCATGAGAAAAAGATGGGAATAAGAATAATCTAGCTGGTTTCCTCACCCATCTGTGAAGATGCAATGGTCCACTTACGCTGATTTTCTTATGTGGCTAATAGATGGCGATAACGACTTGCTTATAGTGAAAAATCCTCTACATTGTTCATTGATGATTTTGATACTGTTTCATAACATGATTAGTGGAAAATTCCCAAATATCGTTGGTTTAGTCAGGAGGCTGTAACTGAGCTCAGATTAAAGCGTAATTTCAAGCTTTAATTAAATGATAAATTCCTATGATCACATGACCAATAGTTTAGTTTCATTTACAGTATATGGAGCCAAGTCAAGACTATTGGACAAATACTATATATATTTAGACCCGAATCATTCAATTGCAAAAGAAAGTCACGAACAGGTCATGCAATCATTTCATTCCAGAATTACTTTTGTAGAAGGCTATCATAAAGGACAGTAAATATCCACACTCATTGCAATGTCCCGGACGAAGGTGCAGTGTGCAACATGATAATAATATGGTCAATACGGCAATGATGCAATGGATGCAAGATTCATCGAAAATTGCAAAGCAGTCTCCTAACTGGGTAAAATGTTGGTCATTGGGCTTCTAGTGACCAAGCTGTAGGAAGTTACAATATTTTGCAATTTGCTTGCAATATGACAATGTTGAAAGCAAGTAAAAATTCATCAACACAGCAGGGAAATCGCTCTAGGATTCTTTTTCTGGGGCAAAACAGCTTTACTTTGAAGTTGGATAAAATGCAGTCTTCTGGGCCTTAAATGGCTTGCATGCATGTTTTATTAGCCCTTATCAAAATGAGTTTGCAATGATGCAAGAAAAGTTAAATCCTTGAAAATAACAGGTCTAAAGCCTTATGTTTTTTATAGTAACTAACAAATTTGACTTGAAACGAGAAAAAATGCAGTCTATTGGATTTTAGGAGGTCCAAACCAACTTTTAATTTTAAATTTTAATTTTAAAACTTTGAAATGGATAAAAGACAGTCTACTGGGACTCTAATGACAAATTTGCATTCGAAATCACAATATGTCGCAATTTGCTTGCAATATGGGAAGGTTGCAAACAAATGCATAACATACAAAATAGCAAGACAATGGTGTTTTTGGGGGAACGAACTCTCTTTTGCTTCAGGCTGAAGAAAGGGAAAGTGATCGGTCTGTTATGCAGAAAATGCAGTCGACATTGGATTGATTGCAACTTGCTTGTATTATTGCAAAGTTGCAAGCCTAGCATAAATCATCAAAATACCAAAGCTGTAGCCCTGCAATTTTTTATGGACCAAAGTTATTTCTCCTTCAGACTGGAATTAATATAAATTAATGTTCTTCTAATGACGAATATGCATGGAAGTTTGCAACATGTTTCAATATCCTTGCAATACAGCAATGTTGCAAGCAATACAAAATGCAAGTTAGCAACCTTATCCTGATGTTTCCTGGGAGCAAACCAACTATTCCTCTTTGGAATAAAATGTAGTTTCATATTCTCCTATACATAGACAGTTGCATGATATTGCAATGTCCTTGCTTTAAGGAATGTTCCAGCAAGGGAAAATTCTCCAAAATGACGAGGCCATGTATAGCCTTGGGACTTTTCCAATGTCAAAGATTGTCAAAGAAACCTTTGCTTCCAGCTTGATAAAATGCAACTTATCGACCTTTTAATTACGAATATGCAGCAGAAATTCCTATACATTGCAATGCCCTTGCAATACGGCATTGTTGCAAGCCAGGCAAAATTCGCAAGAATGGCAACGATATAGACTGAGGATTTTTTCGTCGAATAAACCAACTTTTCCTTCAGACTGGATAATTAATATGCCTACGAAATTGCAACAGACCGCAGTTTCCTTTCAGTACTGCAATGTTGCAATCAAACCAATATTCGTCAGAAAGCAAACTTACAGCCAAAGGATTTGTTCGTAAGCCAGACTGATCTTGCTTTCGAACTGGACAAAACGCAGCTTATTGGCCCGCCAGTGACGAATATACACTATAGTAGAAATTACATAATGTTGCTGATTTATACCATTACGCTCCCACAATCAAACTTATGCCTTAATCCTCTACATAATGTCGAATTAATGAACGGTAAGTTTCAGTAAATATGGAAAGTAAAAAGAAAGTTTGCAATCAATAATATCAATGAATTCTTTCAGAACGAGATGAATGCTGAGTCAGAGTTATTTTCAAGTTGGAAATGTTTTAATTTTGGTGTAATTCGCTTCGAATAAAACTTATCATTCCAACATGTGTTTCTGTCATCATATACTAGCTTCAGCCGCTCTGTGACAATTCATGTTTCTATTACCACAATAGTCCTTCCTTCCTTCCTTCCTTCCTTCCTTCCTTGTGCATCGTCTAATACCTTTCAGATGTTCTGGTATCATAAAATTATGATGAATTAGTCATCAATTTCAACAGATGAGTTTAGGAGGAATCTGTATTTGATCTGTTTATGATGATTATATCTCAAACACTAACTGTATGGTTTGTTAATCTTGAAGGATATTAAGTATACATAAATAATGATAGGTCATTCCTTCTATTTATAAGTTTATTTTTATAGGATCCCCACCCGCCCCCGCCCCCCCAAAAAAAAATTACTGTATGTATTTGTTTTCTGCATGTTGTATTTGTTCAGAGCAAAAGATGGCGAGACTCTTGCGTCTAAGAACAGTGACAGCAGAGTTGTCGGAACTGCCAGTCAATAAAGCTTTTAAAGTTGATGAATTAAGGACAGTTTACTATCTAAAATAGTCTGTAGTAAGTTCGGAAACATGAATTTTAAGTAAATGACTTTTGACGCTACTATTTTACACTAAGAACAGTAAAATTGTTGCCGAAACACGGTGTTGAATCTTATTGTGTTGGTGCGCCTGGATCTTCATGTCGTCTATGACGTGCCACGTCATTTTCGCCATGGGTGATAATTTTAGTGTCATTTTTCCTTTTTTTTTATTTATTTACATCCAGTTGATGTTGTATTCAGTTGTATTAAAAAATTAAAACTGGCAATAAAAATACTCTAACTAGCTTTCACGCCCACCTTTGAAGATGTAGGTGTTCATTTGCGCTGATTTTCTTAGGTGGTCAATAGATGGCGCTCACGACTTGCTTGTTGTTATGATTGCTGTCAATTTTTTGGTGGTGGCGAAAGAACCGCATGTTGTAACCACGTGGCCACCTCAGAGGATACGGAGAATTGAAGAAGAAACTGAAATCCGATTTCATTCACTGTTTTGATACAATTTTCTGAGATGATGAATGGAAAAGTCTCAATTATCACTAGCTCAGATAGGAGACTGAAACTGAGCCCCCCTCAAAAAAAATGTCGTGTAATATAGCCTTTGAACACATGACAATTTCCCGTAATCACATGACCATTACAGCAAATTTTCATGTGTGTGAAACTGAATCAAGACAAATGAATAACTCCGACTTAAAACAGGTCATGAAAATGACATGCAATCATTTTATTTCAGACTTGATTACTCAGAAGGCTCTTATAAAGAGCAAGAGGTATCCACACTCATTGCAATGTTGCAGATGGAAGTGCAGTATGAAATATGATGATAGCAGGGGTAATGAGGTAACGTTGCAATTATTACAAAATTAGTATAAAATAGCAAAACAATCCTCACTTCTAACTAGATACAATAATGTTTATAGGCTTCTAATGATAAATGCTTTCGGAATTACAATGTTTTGCAATTAGCTGGCAACAGGGGATGTTGAAATCAGGAAAAATTCGTCAACATAACAGAGACATAGCTCTAGACTTTTTCTGCTTTTTGTGGAAGAAGCAAACCAGCTTTAATTTGAAACAGTATAAAATGTGGTCTGTTGGGCCTTAAAAGGCTTGCATGCATGCATGAATGCATAATTGGCTTTTATTAAAATGAGTTTGTAATACTGCAATGTTGCAAGCAAGGCTAAATTCGTGAAAATAACAGGGCTATAGCTTTATGTTTTTATAGGAGTTTGCAAATTTTATATGAAATTAGATAAAATGTAAGCTCTTGGATTTTGGAAGTTGCAAATCAACTATAGAAGCGTCAAACTGGATAAAATACAGTGTACTGGGCCTTCAATGGCTTGCATGCATGCATGCATCATTCGCTTTTATTAAAATAGGTTTGCAAAACTGCAATGTTGCAAGAAAACATAAACTCGTGAAAATAACAGGCCTATAGCTTTATGTTTTTTAAAGGAAGAAACAAATTTTACTCGAAATAGCATAAAATGAAGTCTATTGGATTCTGGGAGTTCAAAACCAACTTTTGTAGCTTCGAACTGGATTAAAAAAAGGCAGTCTACTGGAACTCTCACCACAAATATGCATTCGAAATCACAATATATTGCAATTTGCTTGCAATACAGCAAGGTTGCAAGCAAAATCATAGCATGCAAAAGAGCAGGACAGTTGGAGAGAGAGAGAGAGAGAGAGAGAGAGAGAGAGAGAGAGAGAGAGAGGGGAGGCTTGATTATGTCATATACTTGGGAAAATTTAATTTTGATCTATCCTCCAGTCCTCGTTGATTCCAAGCTCATTCTTCTTTTTCCAGCTGAGAGTCTCAAGAGAAACAGGTGCGTATGAACACTGACCAATAAAGATGACTTTCCTTGTAGTAGTCCAGCTGACGCTCTTGCGTCTTACTTTGGACTGTTAAGAAAGAGCTGAGATGACAGTACACGAATGACGGTGTATTTATCGTGGATCAACCGACGTTCACGATTTCACTGCGAAAGAATTCCTGAGATGTTGAATTCGCGATTCTTGTTCCTGTTCATTTCAGCCTCATCTCGATCAAGGTACGGAAGGATGTTTAGCAACTGGCGATCCAGGAGATTCAGAGCGTCTCTGCAGCAATGAGCTTTTTTTGGTCTCTTTTATTAGAAAAATATTACATTTTTTTTGTTTACATAATAAGAAAAATATTACATTTCATTTACATAATAAGAAAAATATTACATTCCATTTACATAAGTAGGATATTACCAGAATGTTACAAAATTATATACCTACAATATTTACAAATTATTATGGAATAAAAAAGATAGAAAGCAAAATCAATATACTTTTTACTGAATATATTTGCCATTTTGTCCTTATATAAGTTTCTTAATAACCACCTATCAAGTATAACTTATTTTACTTTTCACAAAGGCAATGACACCTTTCTTCTTTTGTCTATTTGTTTTTCTTACTAATCCAAACAGCATATATATATATATATATATATATATATATATATATATATATATATATATATATATATATATATATATATATATATATATATATATATATATATATATATATATATATATATATATATATATATATATATGTGTGTGTGTGTGTGTGTGTGTGTGTGTGTGTGTGTGTATCCAACGATCATTATTATAGCACTATTTCGGTCTTTTATAGTATTATATTTAAAATTGAACATGATAGTGTTCAAAAATTTATCCCTGTTAATCTCACAACACAAAAAACATATGCGATATATATTCTGTTCCTTCACAATTGTCACATTTGTCACTACTTTTAATGCTTAAAGTATTGAGCCTTTGGTTGGTTGCTAAAGTACCATGTACACTCGGCAAGAAAAGTGAAAATACAGTTTTCATTAGATTTCGTTCATCGAATTTCAATTTTTTTTCTTACAGAAAACACATAATCTCGGTAAATTTACTCTAGAATATGAAAATACAGTGCGAATTATATCATATATGTTAAATCTGCAAAACAAAAACGTTCAGATACTTAAAAACACCATGCATGTACGAAGTAATCAGAATTTCTCAGATGACTTCGTTCATAGAGATCTAAAAGATAGTATGTGGATATCTCGGTGTAGTACTATTCATCAGAACGGCAATATTTACTCGTTTTCCGTTATGGACAGGCTTATTATTGCATCATCATACGAGGTAATGCTAATTTCTTTAATTTTTACACATTCATGTTTGTATTTCACGGTGTTAAAAGTCAGCTGGAATTAATGGCAGTAAATGTTGTGACACCTAGGGTAGGTTGACCAAATCTATTTAAATCCGCAAGAGCGTTCTCTATGATGTGAAGGGCAGCGCAGGAGCTTCAGGGGAAAACACAAGTAACTGGATGTTTCTTGACGTTGCCATAGTCTCTCTCTCTCTCTCTCTCTCTCTCTCTCTCTCTCTCTCTCTCTCTCTCTCTCTCTCTCTCGCCATTGCTAAAACATACTATACCAACATAGTGTAGCTCAATCTCTAAAAGAAAAAAAATGAAATGAGTAGCTCTACCGATAGGCCTAGGCTTACACAACAGCAACTCTCTCTCTCTCTCTCTCTCTCTCTCTCTCTCTCTCTCTCTCTCTCTCTCTCTCTCCCCATTGCTAAAACATACTTTACAAATATAGTATCGCTCAGTCTCTAAAAGAAAAAAAATAATGAAATTAGCTCTACAGTACATATAGGCCTAGGCTTACACAACAGCAGACTCTCTCTCTCTCTCTCTCTCTCTCTCTCTCTCTCTCTCTCTCTCTCTCTCTCTCTCTCTCTCTCTCTCTCTCTCTCTCTCTCTCTCTTTCATCATAACAATGCATTCGTTCCTTTTCGTTGGACATAGCTCAAATTTAACTCTTGATTTCATTATGGAAGATCGCGTTTCCGATTATGCAAGCATTCCGTTCAATGTGGTGTCATAAATTCATTTGTGTAAGGTTGCTTGGTAAGTTACCTCGAAAAATGTTTATTTTGCTCAGAACTGTCGCTGCAGATTACAACTTGAACGAATACTGTGAAACTTACTACTGCATTTAAGTATCAATGATTTCATTATCGTAGAATATGATTGAAAGTTATAAGAGGTCAAGCAAAAAACAAACACAATAAGACGGAAGCTCCTCCCCTTTCTAAAGTTGCCAGATGTCTCATTATTGAGCAACATATGTCCGAAGATTTAAAAAAACTGTATCCTCACTTTCCTTGCCGAGTGTACATACTTAAAGATCACTTGTGGAATCTGGAAGCCCCTCTCTGCAATCTGGACAAAAAATGTTCCCGGTAACCATTTGTGGACGGACGCGAACATTCTCTTTGCTTTTATAAGGCATCAAGCAACAATGTTGTGTATATTTTTAATGTTACCATGGCTGCTAGGTCTTGGATTGCAATGTCACAACGCTCCCTAGCCCTCTAACGCCGAGCCCCTATTTACAAAAGTGTCTGTCGTATGCCAGCGGCGTTCGGGAGTGAGCGCCGAAGCGGAAAAAAAGTTTTTTTCAAAAAATCACAGCACGCTTAGTTTTTAACATTAAGAGTTCATTTTTGGCTCATTTTTTTTCATTGCCTGAAGTTTAGTATGCAACCATCATAAATGAAAAAAATATCATTATCATATATAAATATTGGAATATATGACAGCGTGAAAAAAAAATTATACATAATTGTATACAAATCTCGCTGTAAGCAAAACGGTTGAAGCTAATGAGTTACTTTTTTTCGTTGTATTTTACACTAAATTGCAATGATTTTGGTATATAACAGATTGTATTGGTATATAAGAAAAACAGATTGATGGAAATAATATTGACCAAACAGCAACACAGGAGGAATAAAAAAATACAGGAAATGGTTATAAAAATCACAAAAATGATAAAAATCTATAACAAAAAAAATAAAGGCATGAAGGTCCGGGCCACGAAACACAAAAAATAAAGCAATATTACTTTATATCAAAAAGAAGTACCAGCAGCAGTCGATACAAAAAAAGTAAAAACGTTTTTTCCTGCTGCCGTCTCGCCAAAATCAAAGGACATAAATCCGAAATATCTTCGTTGGTGCGCTGCTCCAGTCTGGGCCCAAACACCGGCTGCCCAAGAAACGTCCTCAAAGTTTGTTTCAAAGATTACAACCTGTTCGCTACTGAAACTAAAAGTTGGCGCCACGCCACCACAGACGTCAACAATCCTGTGAAAATAAGAGGGGATTATTACTAAACAGAACTGTAATAGAACAACCAAAGATCTAACACCTTCCCCCCGACAGAAAAAAAAAAAAACAATTTTTTTTTTTTTTTTTCAAAAATAACCAACCTCCTCCTCCAATGTGGTGAAAACTTGACAACCAGAGCAGAGCCAATTTCACGGTCGAGTTAAAGTTGACCGAGCTTTTCGGCCCTTAAGAAAAACACAGGTTGATGGAAATTTTATTGGGGCTGCTTGGCTATCGTTATTTAAAAATACAAAATTATAAAATTTTATTAATAAAAATGTTAAAAAATCTATAACAAAAAAATAAAGGCTAAAACAAATGAGCCAGGTCCGGGCATGAAACACAAAAAATTATTTTTATGTTGTATTTACAAAAAAAGCCATCTCCAGCGAAGACCACCATTGACAACAGGCCGTATTATTTTGAAAATGTATAACATCTTTGGTGCGCTGCTAAGTCTGAAACACCGGCTGCCCAATAAAAAAGTCGAACTGGCTAAAAAAGTTCTCTTCCCAAGACAACCTGTTCGACTCAACCTGAGCAACAATAAAAATAAGAGGGAGGGAGAGGATTAGCCAAATAACTAAAAAACTTCCTAACAGAACAAGAGAAAATGATCACAAAATGATGCAGAATAAAAAAAAAGCTTTTTTCAAAATTCACCACAAATCGAAATATTGACTAGAGACTTCAATTTGTTTCATAAAACGGATTGAAAACTAGACTGTAAGACAAATTGCTTTTTTGACCATTTCAATCGAGCATAAATCGTTATTTATAAAAAATTTTCAAAAATGTTAAAAGAAAAGCATGATTTATTTTTGTTGTATTTTACATGACATTGCAATTTTGATGTATAACATTTTATGTAAAATAATATAAAACGGCTAAAAAATTACGACAAGGTGACTCAATAGCATAAAACGGCTGAAAGATTACGACAAGGTGACTCAAGAAATGTAGGATTTTCAGCGGAGTTCGCGCGCGTGGAGGGAAGGAAAAAGTTTTTTTCAAAAATTCACCATAAATCGAAATATTGTGCTAGAGACTTTCCGTTTGTTGCAAAATGGAGTTAAAGGATTGATTGTTACTAGAATGTAATACTTTTGGCTTAGGATTGCGTTTTTCGACCATTTCTGTCGAGTCAAAGTTAACCGAAGGTTAAAATTTTATCAGTTATCGTGATTTATATGAAAATATTTCAAAACTGTTAAAAGCTAAAAGCATGATTTATTTTTTTTTTTATTCTACATGAAATTGCACACATTTTGATTATAACACTTTATGTAACGAATAATATAAAACGGCGCGAAAATTACGACAAGGTGACTCAAGAAATGCTGACATTTTCAGCGGATTTCCCGCGCGCGGAGGGAAGGAAAAAGTTTTTTTTCAAAAATTCACCATAAATCGAAATATTGTGCTAGAGACTTTCCGTTTGTTGCAAAATAAAGTTAAAGGATAGATTGTTACTAGAATGTAAGAATTTCGGCTTACGATTGCGTTTTTTTACCATTTCGGTCGAGTCAAAGTTGACCGAAGGTTAAAATTTTGTCAGTTATCGTGATTTATATGAAAATATTTCAAAACTGTCAAAAGCTACAACAATGATTTATTGTTTGTTGTATTTTAAAAGACATTTCGCACATTTTTATGTATAACACTTTATGTAAAGAATAATATAAAACGGCGAAAAAATTACGACAAGGTGACTCAAGAAATGCTGACATTTTCAGCGGATTTCCCGCGCGCGGAGGGAAGGAAAAAGTTTTTTTTCAAAAATTCACCATAAATCGAAATATTGTGTTAGAGACTTTCCGTTTGTTGCAAAATAAAGGTAAAGGATAGATTGTTACTATAATGTAAGAATTTCGGCTTACGATTGCGTTTTTCTACCATTTATGTCGAGTCAAAATTGACCGAAGGTTAAAATTTTGTCAGTTATCGTGATTTATATAAAAATATTTCAAAACTGATAAAAGCTACAACGATGATTTATTTTTTTGTGTTCTAAATGAAATTTCGCACATTTTGATGTATAAAAATTTATGTAACGAATAATATAAAACGGCGCGAAAATTACGACAAGGTGACTCAAGAAATGCTGATTTCCCGCGCGCGGAGGGAAGGAAAAAGTTTTTTTCAAAAATTCACCATAAATCGAAATATTGTGCTAGAGACTTTCCGTTTGTTGCATAATGAAGGGAAATGATTGATTGTTACTGGAATGTAAGATTTTGGCTTACAATTGCGTTTTTCGACCATTTATGTCGAGTCAAAATTGACCAAAGGTTAAAATTTTGTCAGTTATCGTGATTTATATGAAAATATTTCAAAACTTTTAAAATCTACAACAATGATTTATTTTTTGTTGTATTTTAAATGAAATTGCGCACATTTTGATGTATAAAAATTTATGTAACGAATAATATAAAACGGCGCGAAAATTACGACAAGGTGACTCAAGAAATGCTGACATTTTCAGCGGATTTCCCGCGCGAGGAGGGAAGGAAAACGTTTTTTCAAAAATTCACCATAATTCGAAATATTGTGCTAGAGACTTTACGTTTGTTGCAAAATGAAGGTAAATGATTGAATATCACTAGAATATTAGATTTTTTATATATATATATATATATATATATATATATATAAAATATATATAAATATATATATATATATATATATATATATATATATATATATATATATATATATATATATATATATATATATATATATATATATATATATATATATATATATATATATATATATATATATATATATATATATATATATATATATATATATATACATATATATATATAATATTATATTGTTTTTACTTTGGTATAATATACATAACTAAAAGGAAATATTATATTGTTTTTTACTTTGGTACGAATACATAACTAAAAGGAATGCTGGTGAAAAACTTTATTTTTTTGCATAAAACGAAATAATATACAAAACTCCAATAAATACAGATATATAAAAACTTGTAATAAATATAAAACTAAAAATAAATTCATTGCAGAATACTCACTCGTAATCCTGACTCTTCGTTCTGTTCTTGTTTTCTCCCTCCTCCATTGAAGAGTCTTGCATTTTTTTCCTCTCGACATGACGAGGCACAGACGGATGAGGGAGACGCACGCACTTACTGAAGGGCGGCCCGCTGCGCCCTTTGGTGTCGCTCGGGTAGGCGCACTCCAATATATGACCGCAGTGTGGTACTTGCGGTCACACTCCCCGAACCTGCAAAGTGCTACCTTGCAGGTGCGACAGACATACCGGGTGTTTCTTCTTCTGCCATTCATATGGCACACCTGGCACCGTTTCTGCTTATGCCCTTCTAGAAGCTCCAGTGTGTGATCTCCTACCTGCAGCCGACACACAGGGTCGACTACCCGACGGGACATTGGAATGTGAGGGAGGGCGGCAGCAGGGGCAGCGGCATCATCAAGGGCGGCGGCAGCAGGGGTGGCGGCATCATCAAGGGCGGCGGCAGCAGGGGCGGCGGCATCATCAAGGGCGGCATCATCAAGGGCAGTGGCAGCAGGGGCGACGTCGGCAGGAGCAGGAAGACCGAGGTTGGCCCTCCTAGCGACATCCGCCCTTTCCTCTTGGGGCAGATCTGGAGCTCGGGGCAGGGGACCGGAGTTGGAAGGCCACTCCTCTGGATTAAAGTTTATGAGGGCATTCCCAGCCACCTCAAGAAACTGGATGTGGGACAACCTCCGAGCGTCAGAATTGTACCCACAGTAGAGGATGTAAGCATTCTGGAGGGCCAACTGAAGGAGGTATTTGAGGAGCTTCTGTGTCCACCTCCTGGTTCTCCTGGCGAAGGGATAATACTGGATGAGTTGATCAAAGAGATCAACTCCTCCCATGTGCCTGTTGTAGTGCCCGATGACAGTAGGGCGTTGGACACGAAACTCCTCATACGTAACTCGGCCCTGCCGACGTGTCTTCTTCTGCTGAATGATCTCTTCTTGGATGGGCTCATGACTCGTCGTAATCATGGGCACAAGTCGGACCCCTTCCAACAGATGACGAAGACATCTCCCTTCCGCCGCCACTCTGTCTCTCCTCTTGCCAGATGTTGCGGCTGGCTAGCAAACCTCTTGAGGACATTCAGGGCCCCACGCACCAACCGAAGGATACCACTGACGTGCACACCTGCTTCATACAGTTCCTGGGCCAGGGATACCGAGTTATAATAATTATCCATAAACAGGTGGTATCCCTGGTTACGGAAACGACCCACAAGACCGAAGACAGTGTCACGCAGCATGGAGAAGACCCCAGAATACACCGAGAAGTCCACGACGTATCCAGTGTTGGATTCCGTAATAAAAAATAACTTTACACCGTATTTCTTTGGCTTCTTGAGGTTGTACACTTTTATACTTAGACGCCCTTTGTATGGAATCATCCCCTCAGCCAAAGAAAGGTTCTTGGAAGGAACCACGAGAAACTGGGACCGTTCACGAATGTACTCCAACACTGGGTGGACTAAGATGAGGCGGTCAGGGTTATTCCGGGGTACGGCCCTTCAGTTGAAGGCGTTGAAATACCTGTCCAACGCCAGGAAACTATCACGAGGCATAATGCCGGGCACATTGGGCGTACTTAAAAAAAAAATTCCGCCTCCAATATTGCCTGACGTCAGCAGCAGGCATCATTCCATAAAAAATGTGGAGCCCCAAAATATGCGCTATGTCCGTGAGGTTACAGCCCCGCCAGCGATACGACAACGTCGTCTGCAGTTCCTCACGGCAGTACCGAGCGTAATCTGCCGTCTCTGCAACGAGGTATTCCAGCAATTCCCGCGTCAGGAAGAGCTGAATGAACCCCAGTGCAGTGAGAGGCACAGGGACGGTCAGTCCAGGTGCTGCCGTGAATGGGTGCATGTTAGGTGGGGTGGGGTCCTCCGACCACCCCCATCACTTTCGGGCGAATGGCCTTCACCCAAGCTGCTGCGACGCTGCGACCTTCTGTGGGCCCATGTGCGGGCACAACTTCGCACTCCCAACCTCCCCACTGGCCCATCTCCCTCACTTTCAACATCACTTTCTGTCTCGTCCCCACCAGCCACAATCGGGGCCTCCTCCTCCTCCTCAGACTCTCCCTCATACGCACTGAAACCACTAAATTCAAGCTCAATTTCCTCCTGTGGCTCCCGTACGGACATTGGGAGCAAGTACTCGTCATCACTAACATCAGGCATGATGTCCTCATCACTGGATGACCAACTGCCATCGAAATGAGGACTTTCCACCTGCTCTCGATCGAGCTCCAGCAAGTACTCGTCAATGTCCTTTTGTTGGAGGCCTCCCAAATGCTTATGGATGCCCCTCAGGACATCCCGATGCTTCCTAGGGGTCGTAAAAGGCACGGGATATGGTCCTTGGTCCCCTTCAGTCACACGTGGCCACACGACACGGCGTTGAGAAGCTGGGTCATCTTGGGTGCTTGGTCCCTCTCCAGCATCCCAGTCTAAAACTCGTCTCACATGCTCACTACCGACAGGCAATATACGCCTTTCACGGTCCTGACGACGTTTGGACATCTCTGCAAACGTCCTGTTGCCTCACAAATACACAAACACTCGCCAAAGTTCTGCAAAACACGGATGCGTCAAGATAACGCTCTCCGACGATGCGACGCTGATGCTTTTTGGTGCGAGAAGGAAGAAATTCGCGCATGCACATCTGGGTGACGCTTATAAACAAAACAACAGCGTGATCCGTGAACTCCCAGCATCCCTCAAGGTGCGTGATTTAAAACCTTTCGCAAACTAGGCCTATAATCATTTTTCCGCGAATATTTAAAAAAACCATTTTTAGTCGACGCACCATACGTCCACTCAGCACCCAACAGACAATTTTAGTTGACGTATGGTACGTCCAGTCGGCGTTTAAGGGCTAGAGAGGCTGTAAGAAACCACGTTGAATTTGTGTGCTCAACTTTGAGAAGTTTTGAATTTTATTCCTTTTTTTTGGGTGAATGTATCTCAAGTGAACTTCCCTGTGTTAAGTAGGGAGAAATATTTCACTGACTCTTCTGTGACAGATGACAAAATTAGATATATCTTCATATTTAATTGAGCTGCTTTATCGTGTAATGATATTGGCTGATTGACTTTTCTTGCCATACAGTATTAAACCAACACGGTTCCAGTGAGAATTTGGGCTGGCATTTGGCTGTGACTCTTATACCTTAAGAATCTTCCACTCTGCTTATATATTTCTGTCATTAAAGGTTGAAATGCCACTAAAGAGCTGCAGGAGCAAGGGACAGGTCACTCACTAAACCTGTGGACAACAACATCCTGGAGACTGGACCTACGCTGTAGGAGTCTTCCGCAAGCATAGGATCACAACGAGCCCCAAAAGGTAATTGAGTGTGTCCTGCTCTTTCCCACTGGCTACATTATAGCTTCAGGTCTTGGTGTGAACCTTCCCCAGCTCCATCTTCCCACCCCTCCCCCCCGTTTTCATTTCGAAACGTTTCCTTCATAAAACGGGTTTAGATCTAAACCTTTCTATTTCTCTCTCCCTGAACCAGATCACGTATGGGTTCTTTCTCTCTCACAACTCTAAATTCCATTTTTTGTAGCTACAAGCCATTGAAAAAGAAATGACATTGAAGATCATGTGGGCCCAGCTTGAGTACTGATTAGAAGGAGGGAACTGAAGAGGATGATAAACAGATTAGTTGGAACAATGCCTCGTCCTCGGAGGGAAACAAATCACATATTATCAAACAATCGAATGATTCCATTCCAAGGAAAATCATGATGTATCTTAAGGCTGTCGACAGAAGTACTAGAAAGATTAGTTTAACACATGTAGAGTTCTAGATACCTATATAATAACAGATGTAGAACGCCTATTGCTCGTATGTATCAAATGTTGCGTAGTCTTGCTGGATGTCCAGCGAAGGTGGACACGAGGTGATTATTCCAAGGCTGTTGATGATCGGGACAAAGACGAAATATATTTCAGAGAAAAAGAGATGTTGTGTGTTGTCTGAATCTTCTCAGAACTCGAATCGTCTTTCTACTGTGGTGTTACACAACAGATTCTACAGATATAAGAAATAATTCTTCAAGCATTCCTGGCTTCCACAGATTCCGTACGTTATAATGCATAACATACTCAGGTACTTGACTGTGTGGTCTACGGCATATTTTTTTCTTTTAATAAAAAGGTCTTTCCCCTCATACGCTATCATCAGTACAGTCATACCCCGAACTTACGCGAGGTTAAGTTCCAGAACCCCTCGCACAAAATGAATTTTTGCATAAGTTTGGCACGGTCTCTAAAAATGCTAATAAGTGCTTATTTCTAGAGTTTAAACACTAAATAAATATGACCCTAATCATGCTCCCAAAGTATTAAGCTAACTTTCAAATGAAATTAAAGTTACTGTAATGTCATTTAAAAGTTAGCTTAATACATTTCCCTTGAAGAAAGAAATAAATGGATGACACAAAAAATAGGAGTGTGAAGGTTTCTATACTATTTCCCTTTCTCCCTCTTCCGACGAATCTATTTTTTAGAAGTCTTCTCAACCTCGTGTTTTAGAACTACTTTATTCTAGCCCATC
>NC_089770.1:37142803-37152803 GCF_040412425.1 Macrobrachium rosenbergii | reverse complement strand
CTCAACCTGGCTTGATTTTAAATCGATTGACGCGACAATCTTCTTCCTTTTTTTATGCAGAATTCCAGTTCAATTAGTTTACATGCACCGCTTATTACCGAGATGCTACCGACGCTGGGCGATTGATGCGACATTTCTTGACATCCCGTCCCATTATTTTGCTTAAATTGAATATCATATACAGTATATTTTATTTTTCAGTATTTTACGCTTTGGTTATCTGCCGTAGCACTTGTAATGAAATACGAGTATAGACTAAAGCATGAAAAGTGTTTAAAGCGTTATGGAAGAAAGTTGCAAAGGTCCTACACACACACACACACATACAAGTGTAGAGTCAGTAACCCTCATAAAGAGCTATTTAAATTGTCATATCATTCGCCAAATGGCCTCAATCTTCACATACATACATACATGCATACATACATACAGAAGATGCTACATCAGCTTCAAATAATGACTAGATATATATAATTTTTCTCACCCTGATGTGGAGTTCGACAAACATGACCTTGAAATTATTCTGTCTCTAATACAGCAAGGTCAGTTGATGATCAGATTGAAGATTGTTTGCCAGGAATGACTTTAAATGCCACCTACTGATTAAAGTCCTAATACCACATCTGCACTTATTTGACAGTTGTTGATGTGCTAGATTATACGAACGTTCTCAATAATAATAATAATAATAATAATAATAATAATAATAATAATAATAATAATAATAATAATAATAATATCCAGAAGGAGGCTACAGAAGCTGTAGTAAACAAAAATAGGAATAAAAGTTCGAGACATTATGAGACACATAAGTCATCGCAAGTCAAGTGAGACCCGGCAAGCCTTCATAAGAAGACTAAGAGAGAGAGAGAGAGAGAGAGAGAGAGAGAGAGAGAGAGAGAGAGAGAGAGACCCTTCGTTCAATATCAATATCCAAAGAACACTTTGGATATTGGTTGAATATAACCAGGTTTTTGAAAGGATCCCGAAGAAGGCAGATCTCAAAACTCAAAAGGTCAATGAGATTCCGTGATTTTCTAAGACTAAATTCTTGTGTGTTAAAGATTAAAAGGAATTTAAAACAATTTTAGAGGTAATGGTCTCCTTTCTTGACGGGTACTAGCTTGCAACTCTCTCTCTCTCTCTCTCTCTATCTATCTATCTATCCATCTATCCATCTATCTATTTATCTATCTATCTATCTATCTATCTATCTATCTATCTATATATATATATATATATATATATATATATATATATATATATATATATATATATATATATATATGTGTGTGTGTGTGTGTGTGTGTGTGTATACAGGGCAGCTGCACTGATGTGCCTTTTGGTGCCCCAGTGATTAAGGAACTCAACTGACGTCATGGGCATTACCCAAGCCTTCTGCTTTATATTCATGAGCAAGGGTTCTTGGAAATGACTAAGGTCAAAGCTGCCTACAGACATCTGATTCATGAGTATGAGTAATGCAATACTATGAATAATCTCTTATGCACCCAAGCACGCAAGCACTTATAAACAGCTCTCTCACAGGCACATGATGATAGCCAGATGCAAAAAGAAGCAAGAGATGAATTAGTTCTTCGCTGTTGAGTTTACTTTCATGAAAAAGTCTCGGAGATCAGGCCTCGCAAACGTCTGTCTATACTCATCCATATTTCCACAAAGGTTTGCTGCTATTGCAGAGGTGTTAGTCAGAGAAAATCAATAAATAAAGCAAGAGATTGCACATAAGCCTACTGTGGTGTATGTATGTATATATGTATGCACGCCTGCACACATGATGAAAAAGCAGGCCAAAGCACAACCAAACTTCAGTCAAGGACCCCTTGATTATCGCTTCGTCTCATTGCTAGGGAAAAAGAAGAAGAAGATCCATTTGGTGATGACGTCAAGCAGCTGACACATTAATCCCCTCTCGCCTTCTCTTGGTTCTTCTTCTTCCTTCTTTGCTTCTTCTTCTTCTCTTCTTCTTCTTCTTCTTCTTCTTCTTCTTCTTCTTTTTCTTCTTCTTCTTCTTCTTCTTCTTCTTCTTCTTCTTCTCATATATCAGTAGTGACCTTTTCGTTATTACCGTCTGGCTTTGTTACGACTATGAAAAGAGAGAGAGAGAGAGAGAGAGAGAGAGAATAATAATAATAATTAGAGTGAGTATTACCACCGTTCGGTGGCAGTAACTATGAGAGTGATAACACCATGCGGTGGTTATAAGGGGGACGGTATTACCGCCGTGTTCGCTAATGATACTTAACGATATAGACTATTCAAAAAGGTACTTTGTATTCAGTATATAACGGTTCACTAATGATACTTAACGATGTAGACTTTCCAAATAGGTACCCTATGTTCAGTATATAACTGTCCATCAAGATGGAGTGAGAAGCTCCTTTGTCACGGACCTGTCTTCAGCATTTACTGATGTATATAATATCCCAGGGTACATTTTCATCGTTTGAAGAATTTAATGTTATTCGAAAAACATCAAGAAAAAACAGGCAGCATTTTCAGAGTGAAATCCTCAAGTTCCGTTGAATTTGACAACAAACGTCGGCTACATCCGGCGGTAACAGAAGAACTAAAGTATGCCACAGTGACGTTTGTATATTATGTACATTATGGAAGCCCTAAGCAAAAAGGCTTAGGTTTAAGGAAGAAAGAACGTTGCCTTAGTCGCGGATGTAATGCTTCAGCTTCTTTAAGCATCAGAAAGACTAAGTTAGTGATAATAAATATGTACGTTCAGCATAACCATGAAGTCCAGTTAATTTGAAGGCTTTCTATAGCCAAAGCCGCCGCTTGACCACGTCAGAGTTTGAAGAAGCAAAAGATGTTGTGAGACAAAATCCTGGCAGCAATAAGACCCTAAGAGTGCATGTAAAATCGCTTCTGACATCGCTTTGCAGACTGACGGGAGACTTGAGCAAGACTGAGACCGTAATGTTAGATAAAGATCACAATGAAATTCAAGCTCTTCGAACTGCGCTTCCATCAGCCATGATTCTGCTATGTAAAGTTCATGTTCTTAAATACTTGAAGAAAAGAGTGTCGGATCTTGTACGTCCAGTTACAGAAAAAGATGATATTTTTGCAACAGTCAAACAACTTGTACATGCTAATTCTGAAGAACGTTTTCAGTCATGTTTACAAACATTAGAACAACAAGATTCCGGGTTGTTTCAATAGGTCGCTCAAAACTGGCTTGTGTGTCAAGAGATGTGGGCAGCTTATTTACGAAGTTCCAAATTAACATTTGGCAACGATACCAATAACCGAATTGAATCGGAAAATGGAAAGCTATCTGCAGCCACTTCAGTGTCTGAATGCATTAGAAACATTATGCTACACAACTGTTTTAAATCATGAACGAGCACATCAGTTGTTTTTACAAAAATGCACTTCAGTTGAATATGGAACAAATGATCCACTTCTTAGTAAGTTGTATCGCAAGTATGCGGAGCACGCTGTGAAACTTATGTCTGAAAACCACAAGCGCATGAAAATTCGATTATTCCATCTATCCAGTCTAATTAATTCCCCAAGTAGCTACTCCGCGTCAATCAATTCTAGTTGTTATGAAGTGGAAATTAATGATCGTGAGCTTAGATGTTCATGCAGTTTCTACTCTCAGCACCTGCAAGCATATTATTGCAGTATTACGGAGAGGTGATATCGATGCAACTACAGTTAGTTCTTTGCTTAAAGAGAAAAAGGATTTTGACTACTCAAAGATTCAACAGGCTACAGAAGATTGTTTGGACGATATGTTAAATTCTCTGCTTAATATTCATGATGATACCAGAAATACTAGTGTTACACAAGAAGAAACTGATTTAGTTAATAATGTTTTGTCAAGCATAGAAGTTGATAAAGAGTCTGGACGGTTAATTATGCCTTGTCTTTGGAAAAAAGAAATTGCACCTCTTTTATCTCCAAATTACAATTTAGCTAAGAGTGTTTTAAATTCTCAGAGAAAGAAACTTTCCCCCGAGAAATTGAAAGAGTATGATGAGGTTATCCATCAACAATTAATGGATGGGATCATAGAACGTATTGATAACATAGCCGCCTATTCTAGAGATAATGACGCATCATTTTTGCCTCATAATGCAGTTTTTCGGGAGAACGTTGAATCTACTAAGTGCAGAGTAGTCTTCTTATCCAATTTGGGTGAAAATACTGGTGCTAGGTCTCTGTCTCATAACCAATGTTCACAAGTAGGACCTAACTTAAATCATAAAATTCAAGTAGCGACATTACTTCTTCGTTTTGATAAGTTTTTAGTAACTTTTGACTTGAAGAAAGCATTTTTACAGCTATTACTTAGAAGGGAAGACACCGATAAGCTATTGTTTCTTTGGTTCAAAGATGTGTCCAAGGGTGATTTTTCTATCATTGGGTATAGATTTTGTAGAGTACCATTTGGAATGCGATTTTCGCCGTTCTTGTTAATGCTTGGACTTTACTATATTTTGATTCTTAATGCAAGTGACGAAGATCCTGAGTTAACAGAGATTAGGAAGTCATTATATGATTTATCATATATGGATAATTTGTCCTATACTTCTAACAGTGAGGATGATCTTATCAAGGCTTTGAAATTAGCTACTGAAGTTTTAATAAATATGGGTTCTGAATTGCAACAGTTCAATACAAATTCACCGAACGTAAGCAAGCAGTATCAACTACAGAGTGAAAAGGATTGTGAGAAATTGTTTGGTCTTTACTGGGATACGAAGAATGATACTATTAAAACACGTAAACTGTACTTGGATCCCACAGCCAACACTAAAAGGAAAGTTCTAAGCACTTTTCAATCTAATTTTGATCCCTTTGGTATAAACATTCCTATCTTGAATAGAGCAAGATTATTTTTGCATAAACTTCAAATAGATAGTAAAATACGCTGGGATGATCAGTTGACTCCAGAGCAGCGTAAAGAATGGGGAAAAATCTCTAAGCAAATAAATAAGAGCAACGAAGTGGTTGTTAACCGCTCAATAGGGGACCGAGAGAGTGTGTATAATTTGGTTGTCTATGCAGATGCTAGTAAAGAACTTTTAGGTTGTGCAATTTATCTTCACGAAGTAATCACTTCTAATATGCATTTAGTTTTAGCGAAGAATTCCGTAATCTCTAAAAACCTAAGAACTAAGTCCATTCCCGTTTTGGAACTTATAGCTTTACATCTTGCTGTAAAAAGCTAGTCTGGATTTATACGACAATATTTCTTGTGCTGTTCGACCAATTAAGATAGATCAGATATATGCATTCACGGACTCGATGATTACCTTGAATTGATAAAGTCAAAAGAGATAGATTTTGGCAAAATTGAGAAGAAGAATGTTTTAATAAATAATAGACTGAACGATATTTCTGGCTTGTGCGAGAAACATTCGGTAATTTTTTGTCATATAGACGGCATTCGTAATCCTGCTGATGTTCTGACGAGGTGTGTATCAGAAAAAAATACTCTTCGTAATACATGTTTTCTGTCTGGTCCTAAATTTGTTGACAATATTGATTCCGAATTTAGAATTAGTGTTCCCTATCCAGACCAGAAACCTGTGCGTAGTTTTCCAGTTGAGGTTAATTTGTCTGAAGCCGAACCACTATTTCCGTTAATTAAGTTTTCAAGCTTTTCTAAAGCGGTGAAGGTTCTGAGTTACGTATTCAGGTTCGTGAATAATTTGAAGTTAAAGTGGAAATGTACACGTGGTGAGCCAGAGTCGTTACCAAATTCTGGAAATGAATATTTATCGAGTTTTAAATACTTAATTTCGCAGGCACAGCTATCAACATTTAGAAATTCTTACGAATCATTGTTAAAGAGAGAATGTACAGACCAGTTAGTGGTTCAGCTTAACCTTTTTCTGGACGAAGACAATATAATAAGAGTACAAAGTAAACTGAAGAACTTAAGAGCTTCTTATAGCGAGAAGTGTCCTATCCTATTAGCAAAGGATTGCCCTGTTGCAAAAAGCATTATTTGGGACATGCATGTTAGGACTGGTCATTCTGGTATATATAAGACTTTGAGTCTGCTAAGGAAGCAATTTTGGATAACTAATGGGTTTGTAACTGTTAAAAAAGTATTGAATAATTGTCTGGTATGCAAGAGGTTGAATTCCCGTAATATAAAAATTAATCAAAATGCATTCAGAGATTTTAGGATAAACCCTGATTCTATTCCATTTAGGAATATTTGTGTTGATCATTGTGGACCTTTTATGGTCACAGATAGTGCAAAACAAAAGTCTAAGGTTTATGTACTCGTAATTTCATGTTTATGGTCCAGAGCTGTTAACTTGGTGTTATGTAGGTCAATGGAGAAGGCTTCTTTTTCTCAGAGCTATACAGCTCCATATATTTGAGTATGGTATCCCTTCATTGATCGTTAGTGACAATGGTAGTCCAATTGTAGCTGGAGTTGAGCAAACTGTATCGTATTTAAACGACGCAGAATGTATAGAGTTTTTGAAAAATATAATATTCGGGCTATGAAGTTTCACCCATATCCTGCTTATTCTCCTAAACTTGGTGGACTCGTCGAGTCAATGGTTAAACAAGTAAAGAGGATAATAACCTCCAGTATAAGAAATAACATTTTGGACTACTTTGATTTTGAATATTTAATTAGTGAGAGTAAAATGCTTATTAATAAGCGACCTATTGCCTTTAAGTCTGCTTTGACTAAACTAGAGACGAACCATTGTGTTCCTGTACCTCTGACTCCAGAGATGGTTATAAAAGGTTATGATGTTCCTTGTGTTAGTATTATTCCTCAACTTAATTCTACTGAATTTGAAGAGTCGTGGGACTATACTGACGAAATATTTGGAGATAATCAAAAGCTCTTGCTTTCTAAGTATAATAAGCTTAAGAAGGTTAGACATAATTTGGAGAAATTGTATAGAGAGGAATTTGTAGCCAATTTGTTACATCAGTCCATTGATCGGAAAGGTAGATATTCCAAGAAAGGACATACTCTATTGAAGGTTGGCGATTTGGTATGTATAAAGAGTAATTTCTCCAAACCCTTTGATTACCCATTAGGAGTTGTATTAAAGGTAGAGGTTAATGACCTAAATGAGGTTACCGCTGCTTACGTGCGTAAAGCTAATGGGGAAGTTGTCAGACGTCATGTCGACAACCTCATTTATTTAACGGAGACCTTTGATGGTCCGAGTGAAAGCCAGTCCAAAGAATCAGTTCACTGAACCACAGGTTCATAAGACCAGTGGAAACAGGGAAGGGCTCAGTTATGCCAAGAGCGTAATAAAGCGCTTCTTGAAGCTGAAGAGAATGTGGTGAGTATGGCTAGAGCTGTTGTTGCTTCTCCTGTAGATTTAAATGGGCAGGACAGTACATCCTGTCATGCTTGTTTAAAAACTGCTATCTGAATGGCAGTTGTAAGTTTTGTTTTTATGATTGTAATATACTGAGTATTCACGGGATGCAGGCTCGACGCTGTCCTAGTGGATACAAACATTATTTGTATATATTTGTTTGTTTCACAAATATGTTAATTTGTTCACCTCAGGCGGCCAGTGTACAAAAATAATAATTTTAAGTATCTTCCCGAATAAGGAAAGATTTTTCTTTTAAAGTTAAACTTTTCCCCTTGGAAACTTTTGAGCTTCTCACAAGAAAGCGCTCATCCAGATCCTTGACAAGGACGCTGGAAGGTTAAATATTGGATTGTAGAAAACCTTCATCCAGATTCCTTGCCAGGGACGCTAAAAGGTAACTTCAAGATATGAAGTACCCTACTCTGGCAGTACAAGTAAAAGTACAAGTACAAGTACAAGCACAAGTACCAAAGCAAACAGTTGTTGGTATCACTTACCGGATAGCAGCAAATATAGCTGCTTTGTGCTCCCTGCCCCCCATCTCTGGAGCATTTCTGCTTCAAGATAGTGCACGCGCCGACTGTGGTGAACAAACTTTATGAACTCTCTTTTAAACATATGTAATTAACTGTGGATGATTTGTTTGAGGTACTGCGTCAGAGATATAGAGCGTGAGTCCAGATCCCGCTAACTACCCGCCCTGATGAAGCTGGCAAGGCCTCAAAGTTATAGTGCTCCATCAACTTCTTCAGTTTCATGGATTAACTTTCGTAAAGTGCTTCGTCAGCCTCTGTTTGGGTGAGTAAAACAAAAGTTTCAAAGGTGCTTTGTTATACCAGTTGGGTAGTAGTCATTGCTTTTGCTTTGGCCGATCATTGTCAAAAGGCCCCATGAAAAATCTTTCCTTATTTAGCACTAGCTTTAAAACTCAATTGAGTTAAAAGGTCGAAAGTGATTTTTAATTTGCTTGAACTGTGTTTAATTGATCACAAGTGAAGTTAACAATTTCTTAGAAGTAACTGAACTTTTTCCCTTTGATTATAGGTAACGTTACTTTTTCGCTGAATGTGAAGTGGGTCCTGGAAGAGACAGAAACGCATTTGTCGAGCTGACAAAAAGTGCAGTGCCAATTTTAATAAAAATAATTAAATAATTATTAGTCTGTCTTTCTTTCCCATTCACCCCTATTCCACACCTGTTTATATTTGTATTGTATAGTAACTTTGGTGGAATATTGTTTTATTCAGTGAATCAATCAATTCTAGTTGTTATGAAGTGGAAATTAATGATCGTGAGCTTAGATGTTCATGCAGTTTCTACTCTCAGCACCTGCAAGCATATTATTGCAGTATTACGGAGAGGTGATATCGATGCAACTACAGTTAATACTAACTGTAGGTGGCACAAAGAAAACATAGTGATGCCTGAAGCAACTGTTCCAGAAAATCAGTCATCTATATCACAAACCCCGAGACATCAGCACCCAATGCCCCGAGCACAAAAATTCCGACAATCAGAAGAAACCATTCAAAGGATTACAGCTGCACTCACAAGAAGTGGAACGCAAGTCTTCCACAGGCGACTAGATACTCTCAAAAATCTTCTCCGAATGTGGGAAGAAAATAATGCCTGCAGGATTTTAAACGACGATGACGAATCCAGCACACGTGCAGTCATACCCCACAGAATCCACCTCCATGTCCATCGGAGGAAATTGATTGTCCCGTACCATACCATCTAGCCTACGGCGGATGCACCGAAAAAGTTACATTCTTCAGACGAACCGACGTCACTCTCAGAACGTTTCAACTTAGCAAATGTTTATCTCCCCTCAGTGAAACGGAAGGGGGTCGTCCCAAAGAATTGAGGTCGGTTTAATCATTCAAAAGCTGGAAAGGAAGCGGCAAGAGCAACGAAAAGCGGAAAAAGGCTCGAAAACAATGGAGTTCCTATCCTGATTTTACGAATGATGCATTAAGTTTATTTCCATGCTTTTTCTGAAATACTCTTTTTTTTTTTTCTTACTATACTGACGTTGAGAATGTATTTTAATAAAAGAAAAAGAAAAAAGAACTTTTTATACTACCCTTCTTTTACTAAGAAAATAGCTATGTGGAAATAATAACGGTGAATATAACCCGTGCGTTACTTTCACCAGACGGTGATAATAACGACGAGGTTATCGTCACCGACCGTTGACGACAACTTCGTCCGATAATAATAAGTAGCTTGTACAGTAACTGCATTTCTAACCACCCAGAGACTGCAGCTGAAGGGTTGAGTTCAATACGAAACTTTATTCCTTTTGATTAAACGCACAAATGGATGCAGACTCATCAATGAAGAAGAAGAAGAAGAAGAAGAAGAAGAAGAAGAAGAAGAAGAAGAAGAAGAAAGAAGAAGAAGAAGAAGAAGAAGAAAGGGTAGACAGAAGGCGGGGGAGAATCAGGGCGTCGCGTCATTAGGACAGAGAAAGACAGACAGAGGCTGTTTGTCTCTCTCTCTCTCTCTCTCTCTCTCTCTCTTGAGAGGTGAACACAGCAACATCACTAATTGATTGATTGATTGATTGATGCAATGTACAACAAGCACAATAAAAGTTGACTGCTTAATAATAATAATAATAATAATAATAA
>NC_089770.1:37100303-37140303 GCF_040412425.1 Macrobrachium rosenbergii | reverse complement strand
ACCTGAATTCTCATAACAAAAAATAATACAACCGAGTACTCCGAAGGCAACAGTGATCCCTTAAGAAAATTGTCAGAAATGTGAGGTATCAATATTTAAACAAGAAATAAACTAGAGTAAAAGGGCTTCACTCCATTACTGTAACTGTCTCCCAGGTTAGAGTCACATCAGTAAAAACTGAAGGAACAGAACTATCTATCACTTTTGTTTATTCACATTTAATTCCTACCACTGGTGGTCAATAATTGAAACACTTGTAAAAACTTTAAATACAAAAATTTATTTATCATTCAAAAGTATTAAATCAAAATTCACAATTTTACTTTGAAGAAAAATGATTATTACTTGGAATCAAAATTCACAATTTTACTTTGAAGAAATATTACTATTACTTGAAAACACAAATCTTAATTAATTCTCAAATCAAATTATGAAACAAACTTAAATCCCCAAAATGTTAATATGTGAGTCAAAACTGAGTGAACATCTTGAAAAAGCTAATGGAGTTTAAACACAAAAACTATTAAATTCAAAAAGAGTTAAATAATTCAGATGACATTAAGAACACACTATTACACAAAACATGAAAATGAAATGTAATGTAAATTCACTAAAGCAAAAATCACTTAATATATTGACCGGTCTACTAATCACTTATTTAAACACTTCAGATTATTTAAACACTTCACATTATACCCTACAAATCATATCCTTCATATTATACCCTTCAAATCACACCTTCAAATTATACCCTTCAAATCATACCCTTCAAATAATGCCCTTCAAATTCTACCATGGTATAAATGTCAAGTACAATACCTGCTAATTGCAGTTCTGGCCTTTGCCAAAAAATACCTTACTTGTTTTGGTGCCACGAAACACTCAGAATTCACAGTCTTATTCAAATGCAACTCCAAGATTTCACAACAAATATAGCAAACACTAAAGAGTGCCCAGTATAAAAATAATCTACATTACTTTACAAAAAAATCTACTAAATGGGTATAAGACAGAGAGAGAGAGAGAGAGAGAGAGAGAGAGAGAGAGAGAGAGAGAGAGAGGAATTCTTCTTTTAAATCTACACCTTGGCCTCTCAATGAATATTCTAAAAGATTTTGGGACCAAGACCCAAAGAACATTCTGGACTTCCGGTCACAAGTGAAGCTGACTCTGGTCACAGTGACGCGATCAGAATGGGCTGATGCAATTGTCTCCATCAGGGCACATTCGGGAAACAAAATATGTGACCAGCAAGAGGATCTGTCTCTAAGACAACAGATGATCTCATGGCTCGAAGCATCTTAACATGAAGTTTGACCACTTGACTCTTAACAGGAAATTGTGAGCGCCCAGCATCACGATAAAAAAAAAGCATATGATCAGCATGTTTAATAAGCAGACGAAGACCGAGATGGTGATAGCCCAAAACCTGGACTGGTAAATCAAAACAAAAGATGTCTCGATGACAAATCAGCCAGCTGGTAACAAAGCCATAAGAAGAGACACATGGCTTAATCTCTGCTCTCTCTTTCTCGCTATAGTTCTCTAAAGAAACATGTCATTAATTTCTTGTGAAATCCTTGTCAAATAATAATTTGCATAAAAGACATTTTGCAAACTAATATTAATGTTTCTACATCATCATTAAATATATAACTTGTACAAAGAAAATTATATAAATATTTCAACATCAGAACATTACATATACGTAGAAAATCCATATATATAATATAAATATATATATATAGATATATATATATATAATATATATATATATATATATATATATATATATATATATATATATATATATATATATATATATATATATATATATATATATATATATATATATATATATATATATATATATATATATAAATATCAAAATATCAGCAACAGTCACGTGTGGAACAGAAATAAATTTCTGATTCACATCAGGATGTGAGTCAGAAAATGATTTCTGTTCCACACGTGATTAAGTGTTGGTATTTCTAATATATTCACTAAAAAAGGATAATCCGAATGAAATGCTGTCAATGGGGTCACTGGTGAGTCGGGAAGTTGGCGAAAACACGCTGGTATGCAAGCAGTTGGCCGGCCCAGGTAAAGCCTTAAGTACAGTGGTACTCAGGTTCGAACTTCTTCCATGACTTGAGTGGCCTGGTTGGCAGTGGTCTCGTCTTTCAATTGAAAGACCTGGGTTCGATCCTGATGTGAGTCAGAAATTTATTTATTTATTTATATATATATATATATATATATATATATATATATATATATATATATATATATATATATATATATATATATTGAGAGAGAGAGAGAAGAGAGTAGAGTCTCTCAGTGTATGTGAGAGAGAGATAACACTGATATGGCCACTAATCACTGGTTATCTCTCCTCATTATATCTTGAGATCTTTGAAATCACTTGTTTACTGTGATGTAGTTCTTCAGTGGCGTCTCTCTCTCTCTCTCTCTCTCTCAACAATTAATTGGATAAGAGGTTTATGAAAAGGCCTCAATATCTGGAGAAGGAAAGCAAGTGAATATTTATTGTAAATCATCTAAACTCTGGATGTCCTAATCATCTTCTTTATTTTTTCTGCTTTCCCTCTTATGATGGCATTGCCACTTTTATAAGATGAAATCCACCCTTACTCATTTATCTTTATCCCTCAAAATCGAGGGGTAGCAAAGCAGTTGCCTCACAAGTGGCACTCGGGAAGTCTTATCATGACCCTGTCGAGTGCTCATTTCCAAACCTCTTGTTAATCATCAAGCCATGATAACATAACTGGTGACACTCATATTCCCCCCCTCCCCCCCCCCAACCCTGCCCTGCCTCTCAGTCATCCACTTGAACTCTGGTCTGATGAAAGAGACACAACTCCCTTGAATAGTGGACTGAGTCATGCGTCTGACTAATGGATCGTCGTGAGAACTGGGTATATAAAGACCCAGAGCTGCAAGGGCAAGCCAAATCAGTGGGTCGTCTTAACAGCAGAATGGTGACTGTAAGTATTTTAGTCACCTTTCTCTTAACAGTTGGGAATTTTGCCCACTGTCAGGACTTGGAGAATTATTTCGTCGTCAAGATGGAAGAGCTACTGGAGAATCAAGAAGCAGCCTTAAACCAGCTAAAGAAGCAAGAAGCAGCCTTGAAGGGTAATGCAGTGGTTCATGCTCAAGTTTTCATTTCTTTTTTGTGATCCATATTCTCGACATAGTCACTATATCTTTTCTTTTTTTTCTTTAAAGATAAAACAAGCATTTGTTGTCATAACTAACTCTTAAGCCATTCAAGATGTTTGTTCATTTTCATTTCCACCTGATCTCACTTCACAGCCTCCTTGGGAGTGGTGCCATTTACTCAAGCACGCTTTCCTCTTGGACTCCATTGGCCAGATTTCCCAAAATGGCAGTCTGGGAATTTTGTTAAAGAGAACAGTTGAGTTCTCTGCATTATGCAGGAAATGTCGTCATCTGAATCTGAGTTTTTACAGTTTCACTGTTCTTCAATTCCTCTTCAGAAAATAGATTTTCTACTGAGTCTTCATTTTAATGAGTCTGCTCTCCTCTCTCTCCTTCTAAAGTTAAGTGAAGGGCGAGTCCTGGAAGACTTGTGTTTCATTGCCTGGTGGACTGGTCTCCACCATATTGACTTGTTCATTTATGGAAATTTTTTTTCAGATTGATTTTTGGCGTCATTACAGTTTCTTGATTCCTTGTTGATTATATTCTGAATAATTTTATTTGACATTACAATTGCCAGGTTTCTTTCAGCTTAATTTAATGAAAAGAAATCTATGAGAATTTTTCTCATTATGTATTTTAATGCCCTAAGTCAGACCTCTTGACCTGTGTCATATCTGCCATCTGACCTGATTTCTCAATCTTTATCTGGTTTCAGGAAATTTATACTAAGGCTGAATTGAATAGTTGTCAGAACTTGACAGCTTTCCTTTGCATGCAGCCACAGCACAGCATATGCATAGAGCAAGTTTCATTATTAGTTATGTTGGGGAATTGTGAATGAGGTTGTCACACACCTTTCTATCTCAGATTTGTAGGGAATCTTGTAAGTCATATATGTTAAAGGTCTCATGCTTCAGAACTGATGTTGGCATTTTGAATGCCTGCCTCGTGAAAAAATAGGCTAAGTGCAAGGATTGATTTGTGTTTCTTGCTATTGTTCAGCATGGCAGGTCAGCAGCCAGGAACTCTGTCTATTTTTTTATTGTCTTCCACTGACAATGTCGGCCCAATTATCTAATAATGCACTTCATCTGATTATACCTATAGACATTTTTCAGCTCATAGTTTGTGGTTTGATAAGGCAGGAAAGCTTTGATCTCATCTGATTAGGTCAGGCACAGAAAATTCAGGATTTGTAGGTTTTAATCTCAAGATTCACTGTTTTTGCTAGATTCTTTCTTTTCTGCAGCTGCCAAAAAGTGTTTCTTCTCCTTGCCTGTCATGGTGTCTGCAGATCTTTGATATTACAGACATTTTCTCAGTTTTGTAAAAATGTTGCAGCTACTTCCAGGTATTTTCATAGCCATGAAACCTAACTTTTTTGTTAGGGTTTCTGGAGTCATCCTTAGAGATGACATTATCAGCGCCATCTGTTTCTGATCTTCATCTTGGCTGCTGTTGTATTATTTTCCTGTCTTGGTGTCTAAAGACTGGAATGATCTTCATCCTTTAAAATATTACTGAAGATGATGTTTTCACTTTCCCACAGGGAACTTCATTTGTAGCTCACTCATTCCCTTCACCACAAGAGCCAGTGCGTGTGAGCTACTCGCTCTGCAGAACTTCCACATTCACACTGTCGCAATGTTATGTTGTCATATGTCCCAGCAGAGGAGCCTTCTATTCCTC
This sequence comes from Macrobrachium rosenbergii, assembly GCF_040412425.1. NCBI lineage: Eukaryota > Metazoa > Arthropoda > Malacostraca > Decapoda > Palaemonidae > Macrobrachium > Macrobrachium rosenbergii. The sequence goes on along the minus strand of NC_089770.1, from coordinate 37,135,416 downwards.
GCAGTTATGTCAAAAAATGAAAGAAGTATCCTCATAGCAGTTTTTGTTCTGCTGGTTTCTCACTTTCTAGTTGGATATTTTTCAAGGACACTTACCATTTTCTTTTGTATTTTTTTAAATGATTTCTGTTTTAATTCAGTGTTTGTTCTCTTATCTTTGTCTTCTGTTTTTTTGGTGCCTCCTTTCTGGGACTTACAAGTGAACAGCAGGTAAAGAGAAAAGCCAGGCTGAGTCCAGCTCTTGGAGCGACTAATAAAATCTGTTCCACACTCTAACCAATGAATTAAGAAGAACCTTTGTACACTCTCTAGGTATATTTCTCTCTTCTTTTATTAAGATTCTGACGTTACAGGAGTTTATTCATGTCTCCCTATCAGTTATTCACACATTTCTTGTCAGTATTATTTTAAGAATAAAGACCAGTTTTTTTAAAACAATGATTTATATTTCCAGATGATGCAGGAGAAACAGGGACATATTGAAGACAAACTTCAAGGTAATTTTTTTATGTTTTACTTCCAAATATTCATGTTCAGCTGCATAACAAAAATCCTATACTTCTGGTCTTTGCTTCAGGAATGAGTCAAGTTGCTGTTAAAGTGAGCCTTGTGTCTTCAGGAATAAAGACTAATCTTTCTCCAACAATCATTTATATTTCCAGACATGCAGGAGAACCAGGTCATTTACTAAACTTCAGAAGAATTTTTATCATTTTGCTCACATGGCCTTTCTTTCCACACAAAATCCTTTTTATGCATCTTTTCCACAAGAAAGTCTAATCCCTTCACTAGAAGTCAGAGCAAAGTTCTGTAGTTGCTGTTAAGAATGAATACCTTGTGTCTTAGGAAGAAAGGGCTCTTCTTGTGGCTGAAATTATGATCATTTTAAATGCAGGAACAAAAGCTTTTCTGAAAACAATCTTCAAGAACATTTTGAATCAATTTATCCAAGTTTTTGTTTGAATAAATAGATATCTTCTTTATTAAACAATTAATATCTACATTAAACAAATACTAATGTGGCAGGTGTGAATAGTCCAGGTTTGTGATGCAGATCACTGACAAAGAAATCCTCGCAGAATGTCCATTGAGGTCGTCAAATTGCTTATTGACAGACTATACTTTCTAATATCTTTATAACTATCACAGAAGCATACATTCTGAAATGGCACAATGTCCTCCATTCAGTCACATTTCATTTAGTCAATGGCTTTGATGATGCTTCTTTCAAAGTTAACTGACCTTTCCCATCAGAACTTCACCAGTAGAGATGGAACATCTGAAAGGTTTCTGTGACTAGGATCAACTCTCTGATAGCATCTGTCACTTTCAACTGCCTCTCTTGTTTGAAGAGACTATTGTCTTCCTTTCATACTAATGATATACTGATCAATATTGAGATGATTATAGTTTTGCAAATTTGTTATAAGCTATTTAAAGTTTATTGTTTTGTTTTCTTCAGGTGCAGCACAGACAACAGGAACTCTTTGCAAGTAAGTCTATTCTCCAGAGATTATGGCAGGGGTCATGGAAAGCCTTTCTACTAAAAAAAAAAGGTTTAGGAGTGGCTGGACTCTAAAGACCCTGTCAAACATATTTCACTCTCATTTCTTAAAAAGAATTTCAATGCAACACTTAATATACAGGCAGTGGTAGTATGTGCATTACTCACATGTTGTGGATGTGCCTGGGTGGGTGTGTGCCTGTCAGTGAAAATCCAAGTGAGAAGGAATGCTTCATACTTGGAGAGGGAGTTTTAAGCATTTGGAATAATGTACAAATTAGTAGCAAATGATGGATCAGATTTTGTTTATGTTTAGAACACTCTAGAGTTTTAGTAGTATTAAAATAGTTTAACCAGACCACTGAACACTCTAGAGACCCTCCACCTAAATTATGGACAGATATGACCCTTCCTTCCACTCCATTTCTATGGGAAGACAATTTTCTTATAATCGTAATATAAAGGCTTTTGTTATATATAGTCTTCTTACTTGATGGAAAAAATGGAGACATTAGAAGATTAGAAGTTTAACTTCCAGTGTTCCTCACTCGTTTCTGAAAGTCAAATTCAGTCATTGTGGAAAACAGTTCTCAACATTAATGCCAAGCCTTTGGCATTTTCGCTGGTAATAGATAATAGTCAAGGTTATGTTTAGTGATACCGAATGATAAAGCTGACAACCAGGTCTCTTGCAAATAAGGTTTATCAGAATATCAGGGCAGGAAGAATTTTTATCTCATCATATTGATATATAGAGCTGTATATATATATATATATATATATATATATATATTATATATATATATATATATATATATATATATATATATGTTGTAACTGTGTGTGTATGTGTGTGATGTGTGTGTTGTCCAAACTCTTCATCTCGAGTACCTCCTATACATTCAGCAGGGATCCATCAGGCTGACTGCCTTGGAAGGGAGGACTTGGAATCCTTCAAAAACATATCATCAGCAGGTACGTTTTTCTTCTGGAAGGGATTTGCCGGTTAATTCTTATTCTATGATTCACTGTTTTTGTAACATTTCTACGTCAAGATTGAAAAATAGATGCTACTAAGTGTTATATTTGGTAATTTAGTACTGTAGTACAGGACTTTGATATTACTTAGACATATTCCATGTACAAGTATGAATAGGTGGAAAGCCTCTAAGAGTTCCAGATAGTGTTCATGGGATGATTTTTGCCCTTCCAGGACAACAAGAACTGGAATCTTCCCTTCGAACCAGGAAATATCCGGAGTCATCTCTTTGTTAGAGACGGGAGGAATAGGTCAGTCCTACTTGTGTTCTAGACAAGGGAAAGACAGTTCTTACAGATCAGTCTATTCTTCTGCAGGCGTGAATTGAATGACACTGAAATGTTTCTGTCCTGATCCACTAAACGAAGGAATCCCCTTTCTAGATAGTTTGTCAGTCCTGTGAAAGGTCTGACTGACAGTCGATAGGAGGAATTCCTGGAGCCACTATCAATCATGATGGTGCTTCTTTTACTCATCTTTCTATGTCAGTTTTATCTTAAGGAATATGTGGAATAACTGCTCTCTAACTACAATAAATTTTTCCCACAGATGAGTGCTCAGAGGGAAGCTACAACTGCTGTGATCATGAAGCTTGCACTTACAAGCTCTTCAAGTATGGGTGTTCCTGTGTACCTGGCTTTTTGCACGGAATGGTTCGCTTTGTGAAGGATGTATGAGAGATCATTGCAATTACTGTGTTCTTTTCTTCATCTGTTCTTCCACACTTTGCGTAAACCTGTCGTTTACTACTAGAAAAAAATTATAATTTTGCTCATGGCCTTTCCCTTTGGTCACTGTCCTTTTTATGCATCTCATCCACGATAAAGAATCACTCTAATCCCTTTGTTACCGTAGCAGTCACTCTGCAGGACCGGGTCCTGCTTCTTGTGGAATCTTTGATTCTGGCTGACAATCCCTGCAGATCACACAAATGGGAGAAAAGCTGGCAAATCAAAGTTTCTTTTTCTGAAAATTTTGAATCAATTTCTATCTATTTCTCAAGAATATGGTCATCATTTTGAGAAACAATTAAAATCTGTTAACCAATATTAATATGGCAGGTGTGAAACTCTTGCATGCTGTAGGTCGGAATTCTTTGTTGTCAATGGTTTTTGTGATCCTGGCTTCCTGACTCGACGTCAACAGTCGCTCAATGAATAGAACTTCTTCTTTACTGTGCAGTCTTCAGATGAGAGTGTTTGTTCATGGTGTGTTGTCTTCTAATCAGAGAAGCAGCATGACACTTTCTGTGATGTAGCCATATATATATACACTGTGCAGATCTTATCATGGCTCTTTCTCCTCTTCTGAAGTTAGCCCTTTCCCATTTGATGACCTTCAGCCTTAGGAAAAAACTGGTTCTCATAATAGGATCAAACAAATGGAATTCAACACTCTTCCAACAAAGCCAAGGAACTTTGTCCTTCTTTAACACAGAAATCTTATCTGACATCGTGATGGGTATGGTTTTGCAATTATTTATTAATTATATTGAAAGGTCTAATTGTTTTTATCCAGCATGCTGTCGAAGTCCTTATAATGTATGGATTGAAAAAACTCTTAGCCCTTTTGTCTCCCGAAATGACTTTCTTTCCCCATCAGAACAAAAATGACCATTCCAGAAGTGCCTCTTCTCAAAAACTGTCTTTACTCCCGAGCAGACATGGACAAGTGCGCTCTGATTCAAGGCGGAGTCAGCCCCACGCAGCATGCAGGAACTCCTGTCTGGAGTTACAGCTGCTCTTGCAACCCCTTTTTGAGGGAGATGGACGAACCTGTTCATTGTCCTCCTGGTTTTTGCACAAAATGGTTCAAATTGTGATGGTAAGACAGATTGGATTAATCGGTTTTTACTCCCCATCTTTTTTTTTAGTGTTATTTTTTACATATATTTAACAGTAAAAATGTTTTCATCATATTTTGCTTCTTCCTTTTCCTTACAATTCTTTCATATGATTTTCTCCATACCAGTTATTTTCTGGAATCGTATTATCAGTGTCATTTCATAATGCACTGAAAATGGCATTCCTTCTCTGGGTTCTGGTTTTCAAGTTTTGGAAAAACTCATGGTCTGTGTCATCATCTCATTTTGGGTCTTTTCCTTTTGAAGGAACAATCATCCATTTCTTTTCCTCCTTGTGATCCTTGTTTATTAAACTGATATGGATACACTGCTGCCAATAACCTTTCATCAGAAAATGTCAAACTCATGATTTGAAAGTTGATTAAGGAATCCAGGTAATCCTTTCTCTCACCTGCCCTGTTCAAAGAACAAGTGTCATGATTAACAATCCTTACTTTTCGTAAAATTGCTGTGGCTTTTAATGTAATGTACTCGTATCTTTTTATGTCTGTGCACCTTTTGAATGCTCGTATGATCTCATGTGAACTATTATCATACTTCAAGAACTATTCAAAGCTTTCCAGTCATGAAAATTCTCTTAGTGTCCACAAATATAGGTTTCTTTTCCACTAAACTCATTACTGGGACTGTTTGCCCGTTGAGAGTAACATTAACAATGTATTGATTTCTAAGCTTTCTGGACATGTAAAGCTGAAACTTAGCTGTATTGAAGATTGACTTACACAGCAGTGATTTTGTCACTTTCACTGCACTTTCCTTGACAAAGAGTTTGTATCCACTTTGTTTCTATTAATTTTCCTTCAAAATTTCCTAATGAGATGAAAGAGATGGCCTCATTAGGATTCTAAAACCACAGATTATATATATATGATATATACATGAACATACATTATTTATATTATAATTATATATATATATATATATATATATTATATAATATTTAAGTAAACTGTATATAATATATGGAATATGAAAAAATATATATAAGAGCCCCATATATATAAGCATATACATGTCTTCTGTGTGAAAATATATAGCTGCTCCTACTGGCCGCCATCAGATTTGGCCGCCACATTAAATTTTATATGGCCATATATTCATATATAGGAACTTTAATTCTGATCTGAACGATCTTTCAATTATCTCTGTACTGTCTTTACTCCTTAATTTGCAGACATCGACGAGTGCGCCCTAGGAAGGCGGAGTGCAGCCCCCTCGCAGTATGCAGGAACTCCGTCGGGAGTTACAGCTGCTCTTGCAACCCCACTTTCGAGGGAGATGGACGAACCTGTTCTTGTCCTCCTGGTTTTATACCGAATGGTTCACATTGTGAAAGTAAGACAGATTCCTTAATCGGCTTTTACTACCAGTTATTTTTTTTATTTTTTACATACATTTTGCTTTCTAAAAATGTTTTCATCATATTCAAATTTTCTTCCTTTTCGTCATATTCAAGTTTTCTTCATACCAATTATTTTCATTTAATCTTACTTATCATAATATCACTTCCGACCACAAGGAAAAAGCCTGCCATTCGTTCACTGAATTCTGGTTGTCTGAGTTTTGGAAAGAAATTCAGAGGAACCGTGTCATCTCTCACTTCACTTTGGGTCTTTTCCTTTTGAAAGAATATAATTATAATCATGCATTTCCTTTCCTCCTTGTGGATCCATGTTTATCAAACTGACATGGGTATATCTGCTGCTGTCAGAAAACCTTTCACAGAAAATATCAAACTCGTTTTGAATGTTGATTCAGTAGAATCCAGAGTAATCATTTCTCTCACCTGTCCTATTCGAAGAACAAGTGTCACTTTTTGAGATGAAAATAAAAACAATCCTTACCTTTTTGCAAAATTCCTGTGGCTTTTAATGTAATGTACTCGTATCTTTTTACGGAATGTGTACCTTCTGAACACTCTTATTGATCTCACTGAACTATTATCATACCTCAAGAACTATTTAAAACTTTCCAGTCATGGAAATTCTCTTAGAGTCCACAAATATAGGTTTCTTTTCCACTAAACTCATTATCCTGACGTTTGCCCGTTACGAGTATATTTACAATGTATCTATTTCTGAGTTTTCTGCCACAGGTGTGGTGAAACTTTTGTATTTAAGATTGACTTGACAACTTTTGTCACTTTCACTGCACTTTCCTTGACAAAGACTTAGTATCCACTTTGTTTCTACATAGGAGGTATTTTCTAGACTTTCCTAAAGACAAATTGCAATATATATATATATATATATATATATATATATATATATATATATATATATATATTATTAAAATCTCTTTTCTCCTTAATTTGTAGACATCTTGCAACCCCCCTTCCGAGGGAGATGACGAACCTGTGGTAAGGGAAGACGATCCTTTGTCTCTTAGAGCTTTTTCCCACAGAGTCAAAATCTGTGAACGGAGTCAGTAGAAAAGAGCTAAATTGCTTCAGTTGACTTTGTTTTATCATCATCTACTTTCTCATCTTATAAATCACCTCATGTAAGATCTGCGTTGATGTCATTTGGGGAATTTTGACTGTTGTGTAGCCCTCCTCATCAATTTTGGTTCCTCTTTATCCCTCCAATGAGATTCTCGATGGAGAAGCCCGGCGAAGGTCCTCGAGGGCCTGGGATGCGTTTTGTTGAGGGAAAGGAAGACCTGGCAGGAGATGAACGCCACCTGCCGAGAGGCAGGATGGCCATCCTGCATCCTTCTCCTTCCATCCCCTTACAGGAAATTGGTCAAGCTTTCAGTACTTATGGTAAGTTACTTCCTGACGTAAATCTGTCTAATAATAATACACCATCAGATTCAATTGAGATCTGTAGAGAGAGAGAGAGAGAGAGAAAATTAAATCAGAGAGAGATTTGGAACTTGAGAATTTTTTTAATAATGTCATGTTATGCCACAGACAAGCATAATATTTACACATACATACACACAAATTGTTATTAATTAGCATTTATCAATATATACATATGTATATATATATATATATATATATATATATATATATATATATATATATATATATATATATATATATATATGTATATGTATATATGTATATATATATATACATGTATGTATGTATGTATGTATAAAATTCAAAAATGCTATTAGTCACCAATCACCGAAGAAATATATTCACACGCTGTTCCATAAATAATGAAAAAGGTAATATTTCCAACATATCATTTACCGTAATTGCCCTTAATATTTTGATTTATTGACAAAGTTTTCTTTATTCTGATCGTTTTTCTTTATTTCTTGACTTTCAAAGGCAGCTGGGTAGGAGTGTACGAAGGGAAATGGCTGGAGAGCGGAATCCCTGTAGGAGTGGAATTATGGGAAAAAGGTTACCAAGCAGACCCTTCGAGGCGTTGTGGCGTCATTGGATGGGATTCTTCTTCTCCTTCTTTGTACAAACTGACTCAAGTTGAATGTTCATACACGGACTGGGGTCTCTGTCAATTCCAATCTACATAATCCGCAGAAGAAGTCAACATGAGGTTGATCTTCTTCTGTGTGATGCAGAACCCTGAATTATCCTTCTGAGGAGGAAGGAAAGCTTTGGATTTTGTGATTTCCCTTTTAGTCTGTAGGATTCTTCCTTCCTTCCTTATTCCTGCCTTGCTTCCTTCCTTCCTTCCTTCCTTCCTTCCTTCCTTCCTTCCTTCCTTCCTGGCCCCTTTCCTTCCTTCCTTCCTTCCTTCCTTCCTATCAAAAGATAATGATACTGTTTTGTTAAGGAAGAGAACTCAGTTGTCATTAGAAGCATATTATTATATGTTATAATATTCATTTACTTAGATTCTGCTTCTTCAAGCCTTCCTGGTTTTGTTATACTGAACTTCCTCTGCTGCACTTGTTTGGTGCTGTTCTGTGTGAACCTCTGAGGATATGTAATATTCTTTTGTGCTTTGCAAAGGTTCTTTCATAGAGATGAATAGGACCTTTTATTATACACGCTTTGTGGTTATGGGAAATGTTTGGCATAAAATAGAATTGTTATTCTATATGTGAGCTTTCAACAATATATGCATGTTAAGCACTTGGTCTTTCATTGAAATAATCCTTTTTTATATCTTCAGAAAATTTTTAAATGAATGAAAGGAAGTGAAAGAAGAGATTAAGAAATGAACAAAATGTAAAAATGAGAGGACTTTTAATAACGGGTGTGAAAGCATGGAAAGAAACATGCTGATGAAGGAAGGGAAAGGGGTGAGAAATAAAAGTTCGGAATTTCGGATTGACACTGAACATTGTGAGAAGAGATAAAATACTAAAGATAATACAGAACTATACAAGAATGTAAAAAAATATGGTTGACTGGAAATCTGAGACATCTAATTGTGAATAAAACTCTCTGTCTTGACAATATCCAGTATGTGTGTGTGGGTGTGTATGAATGTATGTATACGTAAGAGAATGTTTGGATATGGGCAGTGCCTCAGGGGCACGAGCACTGAGACACCATGTGTATTCATCAGCGACCTTGAGAGGAAAGCAAGCAAATGCCCCACACACACTGGTGATGACGTCATGTCCATTGTGCTGTCAATCTCGCCTTGCACTTGAGGTTTGCTTGCATCAAGTTCTAGCAGCCTCTGTCGATGCCTAGTGAAGAGAGAGAGAGAGAGAGAGAGAGAGAGAGAGAGAGAGGGGAGTTTAAGTTGCAAGACGAAACAATGAGACTTCTTGAGGTTGCTTTTTTGTTTTTTCTCTGTTAAAGTGAATTTATTTCGTCTTCTTCTTCTTCTTCTTCTTCTTCTTCTTCTTCTTCTTCTTCTTCTTCCTGATGTCCTTTGCGTTTAGGCGACAACGTTTCATCAAGAGGGAACTTTTGCCAAAGAAGAAATGAGGGGAAATTCTCTAGAAGGAACTCTGGGGTAACCCATCATCAGCACTTGAGGGACTGCATATGTGCCACTCCTCTCGTGAGCCTTTCTAAGCGCCCTCTTTGCTGTCTGCTGTCACTCTTTCAGCCTGCCTTTTTTTGCATAAACCCTGCCATACACACACACACACATGTGTTTATATATACATACATACATACAGAGAGAGAGAGAGAGAGAGAGAGAGAGAGAGTACACTATCATGCCACATCCCATTTATGAAAGTCCCCCGAAGACACAAGATGAGAGGCAGAGACACGAAATGAAGCTAAGAAATGATCAAATAATGAATATAATAATTGATTAAACAGTGGATTCATAGATAAAATAATCTCGAAGGAAATCTGTCAGGGCTGAAATCTTCGAGCGTCGTCGGGGACAGAATGCCTGTCTGTCTGTCTGTCAGTCTGTCTGTCTGTCAGTCTGTCTGTCAGTCTGTCAGTCTGTCTGTCTGTCAGTCTGTCTGTCTGTCTGTCTGTCTGTCTGTCTGTCTGTCAGTCTGTCTGTCTGTCTGTCTGTCTGTCTGTCTCCCCACAGACAGAAGGATTTTTTTTATCTGTTCTTTTGCTCATTGTCGAGGACACGTTGAAGATCTGGTCTTGCAATTCTTCGTCTTTATTCCTCCATATTTCCTTCAACGCTGGCAACTGCAGTTGCATGAGCCAAAACAAATCAACTGCAACAAGCGTATGTGTATGAACAAGCAAACAAATCTATGATTGCATATGTATGCATACATGCATTTGTATATGGACGCATGGGAGCTTAAAACGAAAGCAGCCAAAGCAAAGCAGAACCTCAGTCAAGGACGACTTAATTATCTCCTCGTCTCGGGGGAAGAGGAAGAAGAAGAAGAAGAAGAAGATGCAGCTGGTGATGATGACGTCACGTTGATGACGTCATGAGCTCCCCTCTTACACTTCGGTTTTCCTCCTTTGGTTCCTCAACAACCCCTTGTTTGGTTTGCCAAATATATTGGTTGTGAGCTTTTCCTGACCCTGGTTTGCTTTGTTAAGGCTATGAAGAAGAAGAGGGAGAAGAAGAAGAAGAAGAGAGAGAGAGAGAGAGAGAGAGAGAGAGAGAGAGAGAGAGAGAGAGAGAGAGAGAGAAGAGAGAATGATTTCAAGCAGTTTTCAACCAAGAACTGAGTCTTAAAAAAGAAATAAAAAACGGAAATGCTTTATTCCTGTTTGAAAGAAAATGACCTGAAGAAAGAGAAGAAGAAGACGAAAAAGACCGAAGAAGAAGAAGAAAGGGTAGACAGAAGGCGGGGGGAGAATCGGGTCGTCCTTTGGACAGTTAAAGACAGACGGAGGCTGTGTCTCCCTCCCCTCCCCTCCCCTCCCTCCCCCTCCCTCCTCCCTCTCTTGAGGGCTGGACACAGCAACACTGATTGATTGATTGCCTGATGCAATGCACAGCAACTACAACCAGCCCCCAGCCTTTAAGTGGCGCTGTGGTTATGTCGACAGGGATTTCCTCGAGAGGACACCAAAGCACTTCAGACAGCTTCTTCTCCTTCTTCTTCTTCTTCTTCTTCTTCTTCTTCTTCTTCTTCTTCTTCTTCTTCTTCTTCTTCTTCTTCTTCTTCTTCTTCTGACAGTAACGCAGGGAAGAATGACAAAGTTCCTGACGCATAAGTGATTAGGGTCAACGTCCTTTGCTTCTTAGCCGTTTATTGACCTTTCTAACTTCCCTTCCTGTCTGTCTGTCTGTCAGTGGGAGAGAGACAGGCGAGAGACAGACCCCGTCTGATTGTGCTCTGTCCATGTCCTTTTCGTCGCCACACAAGTGCCATTAGGCAGTCGACACGTCTCATTTCATTTCATTTGGTTTTCATTGAGTGCGTTTTGCTTTGACCTCTGGATCTCGTGTTTGCATTGTTTCTCCCCTAACCCCCACCCTGATATGTTTCTCTAAGAGAGATATATTATATATAAATTATATATATATATATATATATATATATATATATATTATATATATATATACATATACATTATATGTCTGTATACACAAACACATTTAACACATATTATATATATATATATAGGGTATATATATAGATAGAGAGAGAGAGAGAGAGAGAGAGAGAGAAGAGAGAGAGAGAGAGAGAGAGATTAATAGTTGCATGAGACTGCCAGCATGAAGACTTAGAGATGCACTTTACTACTGGTATAATGGCTTTCTTCTCTCTCTCTCTCTCTCATTCTCTCTCTCTCTCTCTCTCTCTCTCTCTCTCTCTCTCTCTCTCTCTCTGGTAATCGCCAGTGACATAATAGCCAAGGAAAAACGGAGAAATGGAACGCCCAATCCCTTCGAGTGTTTCATGAACAAAAGCGAGACAAATAGAGGGACCATAACAATGAAATGTCTTGGCAGCAGCAAATGCAGTCCGAACAATAATCGTGCCGAGGTCAAGGGCTGACACCGGCTCCCAGAGATTCTGCTTCCCTCTGGCTCAAGGGCTGTCACACTGATATTCGGTTTCAGTATTTGTCATTTGCTTTCATCAAATTGCAATATATTTTCCACATCTTTCTTTCTAGACTCCTCTCTCTCTCTCTCTCTCAGAACAAACGAAACCATAACTTTGACCGACACCTGCTTTTCTAGGGCGTTTTGGAGAGTGGCAATATCTCCCCCTGACACTCTCTGAGGTCACTTCCCCCCCGTCACCCTCCCTGAGGTCACCTGGAGAGACTCCAGAGGGAAAAGTGATTTCCTCTCTAACGACCGAGAGATAAGGCCTCATTTGGGTACTCGTTTTAGTAAACAATGGTCTTTTTGACAATTTGTTTGGGGGGGAGACAATGAAATGGACTCAAATGTAGACCTTGGTGTACTAAGCAGCACTGTTCTCAGACAAGTATTTGTTTCTTGGAATAAAAAATTCTGAATGAACAGTCACGTTAATCCTAGACAGCTACTAAATATTTGCATTTAAAGAAAAACGGGAATTGAAAAAGGCATGATATGATACGGATATAGACGACAAAGAAGAGCAGATGAACTAATGAAAGGTGAAACAATTCTATAATTGCACGAACAGCAGTTGAGAAAGGACTCATGAAACTTCTTCCTAAGTTTTTTTTTTCGAAATCCTTGAAGGCCCTTTTGTTTACCTTCGTAATTCCACTAAACATTTGAAAACTCTCTCCATCCTCGGCTGCAACATGAACAGTAAGACGATAAATAAAGAGAAACGACAGTATGCTCAGAATGAAAGAGAAGACAGAGCTTATCTATAGGAAACTCCTGCAGCAGACGCGCAACTCAGTTCATTGTTCAGGGACCTTCCTTGTCTCCCTGTCGTCATGGCCTGATGATTAAGAAGAGGTTTGGAAGTGAAGTGAGCACTCGACAGGGTCATTATACGACTTCCCGAGTGCCACTTGTGAGGCAACTACTTCGTTGCTCCTCGATTTCGAGGGATAAAGGAAACTGAATAAAGATGGATTATATCTTACAGAAGTGGCATTACCTATGATAACAAGGAAAGCAGTGATAATGATGGAGATGATGAGGACACTTTTAGAGTTTATATGATTTAATGATAAAGATTCACTTGCTTTCCTACTCCAGATATTGAGGCCTTTTCATAAATCTCTTAGCCAATTAATTTTTGAGAGAGAGAGAGAGAGAGAGAGAGAGAGAGAGAGAGAGAGAGAGAGAGAGAGAGAGAGAGAGAGAGAGAAGAACTAAATCACAGTAAACAGTTGATTTAAAAAATCTCAAAGATATATCCAGAGAGAGATAACCAGTGTTCAGTGGCCATATCACTGTTATCTCCCTCCCTTTCTCTCTCTCTCTCTCTCTCTCACACACACACTGAGAGATCTCTCTCTCTCTCTCTCTCTCTCTCCATATGTATATATATAAAGATAGATAGATAAGTCGATAGATAGATATATGTGTGAATATACATATGCATGTGAGCATGTGTGCGTACACTCAAGCTACGCAATGACATGGGCAGGAGTATCTCAAGGGCGCTGGCCCTGAATGACGTCATGATAATCAGAGAACTCGGCTGACGTCATGAGTATGAGGCCTCTGTCTGTTCATCTTCCTCAGAGAGAGTTCTTGGGAATGAATATTAAATATATCATTTATGTCATGAAGAATCAAGCAATGGTAGTTTGCCTTTTCCTCTCTCTCTCTCTCTCTCTCTCTCTCTCTCTCTCTCTCTCTCTCTCTCTCTCTCTCTCTCTCTCTCTCTCTCTCTCTCTCTCTCTCTCTCTCTCTCTCTCATTTCTTCAGAGAATCTGCCTCAGTTATTTATCTAGTTTTATATGACAAAAAACTATAATCTATTTTGTTAAAATATTTTGTATTTACATTTAAGAGTTTTCCTATTAGCATCTGGAAGACAAAGAGAGATTATTAGAGAGAGAGAAGAAGAGAGAGAGAGAGAAAGAGAAAGAATGAGAGAAGATCCTAGAGAGAGAATAAAAAGGAGAAGAGATGACAAACAAAACCTATGATGATACATGTGTACAATTGAGAATGTATGTACGTATGTGTATATATATGTATGCATGCATGCATGGAGACATGAAACGAAAACAGCCAAAGCCCAACAAGACCTCATTCAAGGACGACATAATTATCTCTTCTCCTCGAGGGAAGAAGAAGCAGCAGAAGAAGAAGATGACCCATCTGGTGTTGAAGTCATCCATTCCCCTCTTCCACATTCTCTGGTTTTCCTTCTTCGGTTCTTCAACGGTTCACTTGTTCGCCAGACATATCAGTCGTCACCTTTCCATTCAGAGAGAGCCCATAGAGGTGAGTCAGAGAGAAATGAGAGAGATTAAGAGAGATTTTCCTGAGAGAGAGAGAGAGAGAATGATAAGAAGTGGTATCTGCATCTCTAACCACAAACAGACCGCTGAGGGGTTGAGTTCAATATGAAACTTTATTCCTTGTGGTGAAACGCACGAGTGGATGCAGACTCCCCAACGCCACCACTGGAAGAAAGTTAAAAAAAATGTGAGAGAATCGGAGCGTCATTTACACAGATAAATACAGAGGCTGTTTATTTCCCTCCCTCTTTTGAGGGCTGGACATAACTACATTATTATTGTTATTTATTATTATTATTATTTCCTATGATCATTTCTGCATCTAAGATCAACAATCCCATGAAGAACAGAGAGAGAGAGAGAGAGAGAGAGAGAGAGAGAGAGAGAGAGAGAGAGAGAGAGAGAGAGAGAGAGTATCAATTTTAAAAATGGGATACCTGCAGAAAAACCCTAAGCCCAATAATTGATAGCATTCCATTTTGATTGCAATGTAATCATCTTTCTTCAGGAACTTGAAGCTGCAATTCATAACAGAACAACTGAAAAAGAATCTCTTTCTTTTGTCATTCTTCCCACACTTATTCCAAAGAAGGTCTGGCATTTCTTCCATAATTACTCGGTCGTTCAATCAAATTACTTTATACTCCTTTCAAATCATTATTTCTAATAATAATAATAATAATAATAATAATAATAATAATAATAATAATAATAATAATAATTAATTATTATTATTATTATTATTATTATTATTATTATTATTATTATATTATTATTATTATTATTATTATTATTATTATTGGAATGGAAATTCATCTGAATGCTTGATTTACACTTGATTTAATATCATGTCATTATTATTAATAAAAACCAATTTACTTATTGTGCTTGTTGCGCATTGCATCAATCAATCAATCAATTAGTGGTGTTGCTGTGTTCACCTCTCAAGAGAGAGAGAGAGAGAGAGAGAGAGAGAGAGAGAGAGAGAGAGAGAACAAACAGCCTCTGTCTGTCTTTATCTGTCCTAATGATGCCCCGATTCTCTCGCACCTTCTGTCTTCTTCTTCTTCTTCTTCTTCTTCTTCTTCTTCTTCTTCTTCGTTGTGCGTTTAACCAAAAGGAATAAAGTTTCGTATTGAATTCAACCCTACAACTGCAGTCTCTTGGTGGTTAGAAATGCAGTTGCGTGTTACTTAGTTACTTATCATTATTATTCTCTCTCTCTCTCTCTCTCTCTCTCTCTCTCTCTCTCTCTCTCTCTCTCTCTCTCTCTCTCTCTCTCTCTCTCAAGACTTAATGTACAGATTGTGGAGGATGAAGAAGATGAAGAAGAAGAAGAAGAGGAAGAAGAGGAAAATAGAAAAGAGACTGAAGAGAGAGAAAAGAGTAATGAAAACAAAGAACAGGATAATAGTATGGATGCAGAGAAACTCATAGATTCTACATATGAGGCAATACAGCAACATACATATGAAGAAATAAATTATGACATGATAAATCAAAATAAAATCCCAAAGAGGTTATACCGGGATCTTCATACTGATGGGAAAGAGCAAGAAAAAAAAAGAAAAGAAAGACACACTATGCACCCTTTTGAAAAGAGGGAATTGCAGGTTTGGTGAAAGATGTTATTACAAACATCCCAAGATATGTCACAATTATGAGATCTATGGCAAATGTGCATTTCTAGATGGCTATGAAGAGGAGGAATGCAGTGGTCTACATCTAAAAATATGTAGAAACTGGAGAGAAAAATGGATGTAAAAATAAAAAAATGTAGGTACATGCATCCTGTAGCCATGAAAAACCAAAATCAAAATCAAATACATATAAAAAATCAAGGTAAAAAATGAAACAAATAAAGAAAGAAAATAATCATGTGATGAAGGCAAAAACAAGCCAACAACACATTAAAATGTCATCACCACGATATGAGGCATCAGCACCTAGATATAGCACAAGGAACAAGCAATGTATCTATGATGCTAGGGGATGGTGCAGATATGGAGATAAAAATGCAGGTATATGCACAAAATGAATAAATATGAAGATGGAAGATTAAATATAATGGAAAAGTTGGATATTTTATGTACAAATTTCTGGAAATGAAAAAAGATCAACATATCAGAACAGGAAAGAGACATGGAAAATCCTTATTATACCCATATTAGAAATGGAGATAATACGCAAATCATCATAGTGATGAAAGCGGCAGATTTAGTTTCGAGTAACTCAAAAGAAAGATAGAGTTCTTAGAAGAACTTCAACCAAAAATGAAAAAATAGAAATATTGAATATAAGTGAAACCTGGTATTCCCAAGAGACTGGTAATGATGACCAGATAAAGGGTTTCCAAACTTATAGATCAGATAGAAAAAATAGAAATCAATAGGGAACCAACGATATATGGGAGAGCTGCCAATCAAGGAAAAATCTGTGAGAAATATAGTAACACAGAATGTGAATTAATAGCGGTAGAATTTGAATCTGAAAAATTAGTGAACATTGTAATATACAGACCCCATAATACTAAAGAGTTTGACATAATAATTGACAAATTGGATGATATATGTATCCAATCACAAGGACTGGACTATACTCCTATCCGGAGACTTTAACTTTCCTTTTGTAGAACGGAAAGAACGAATAGGAGACTGTGGTTGTATTTATACATATAAAAAGAGAGCAATAGTAGTGCAGAAGATAAGAGGCAATTTGAAAAGCTATTAGATATGCTACTAGAACATAACATTCAGCAAATAAATCACCTGCCAACAAGAAAGGATAATATTTTAGACCTAGTATTTGTGAATGAGGTGAACTATGTTAAAGAAATAATAGTGTATAATACGAGTATTTCGGACCATAATGTCATAGAACTAACAGTCCGTTCCAAAGCACATGAAAACAGAGAAAAGCAAGAGATGAAAAAATGGGAAGGATATGGAAAATACAATTTCTATAGTAAGAATATAAATTGGTCAAAAATAAATGAAGAATTAAAGAAAGAATGGGAAAACATATTTGTAAGTGAAAATATACAGGTAAATACTGATATATTATATAAAATATTAGAGGAAATAGTGGAAAAATATATACCAAAAGAAAAAAGTAAACATCAGTCACGAATTCCAAGAGAAGAAGGATCTTGTTCCAGAAAATCAGAAAGTGTAAAAAACACCTTGCAAAAGAAAAGAATGCATGGAAAGTGATGGAACTAAAAAGTAAGATAGAAAATGCAGAACAAAAGATTATACAATCAAAAGAAAATGAAAAATGGAACCTAGAAGAAAAGACCTACAAAATATCAAGTAAAACCTAAAATTTTTTTATTCATATGCAAAAGATGAATAAAAAAGAGTAGAAATAGGCCCTCTAAGAACTGAAGGGCGATTAACGAATGAAAAAAGCAAATATGTAACATATTAGCAGAAAGATATAAGAGTGAATTTACACCTAGAATTGACAATGAAGATAATGATACAGAAATAAGAGATGAAAATATATGAATACTTATTGGATATAGATATTACAGAAGCCAATATTGTGCAGGCTATTAATGAAATTAAAAATGGATCAGCAGCAGGACCAGATGGCGTACCTGCCATATTGTGTCAAAGAAAGTGGTTCATTCAATCGCATGTAAATATAGCAATATTATTAAGACAAAGTATAAATACAGGCAAGATTTATGATGACCATAAATTAGCATATATTACTCCTACTTTCAAAAGTGGTTCAAGACTAGAGGCAAGTAATTATAGGCCTGTGAGTCTGACATCTCATATTATGAAAGTTTATGAAAGGATAATGAAAAAAAATATAATGAAACATTTAATGAAAAATAGATTGTTCATTATAGGACAACATGGATTTGTACCCGGAAGAAGTACACAAACCCAACTGTTAGTCCACCATGAAAGCATATATAAAAATATGATAAATGAAAAAGATACAGATGTGGTTTACATAAACTTTGCAAAAGCTTTTGACAAGGTAGATCATAATATATTAGTGAAAAAAATTAGAAAACATAACATTGTTGACAAAGTAGGAAGATGGATAAAAGAATTTTTGCAAAACAGAAAACAGATAGTGATTGCAAACGATGAGAAATCGGATGAAGCTACGGTAATATCCGGTGTACCACAAGGTATGGTGTTAGCCGCATTGCTGTTTGTGATTATGATTGCAGACATAGATAGTAATGTTAAGAACTCAGTGGTAAGAAGTTTCGCAGATGACGCAAGAATAAGTAGAGAAATTGCTTGTGATGAAGATAGGAACTCGCTACAAAGAGACCTAAACAAAATATATAAATGGGCAGAGATAAATAGGATGGCATTTAACTCTGATAAATTTGAATCAATGAACTATGGTGATAAACTAGGAATGCTGGAAGTGCCCGTCGGGAAGGTGGAAACAAGTGATATTCAACTGAGGATGTCGTCTCCGTCATGATTCCTCGTGTCGAACTTCGTTGCTGGAGGCTTCGTCCTTCATTGCCCAGCTGAAGCTGTTTATTATTATTACCAAAGGGCCATTCACTTGAAATTCAGGCTTCAAATTATTATTATTATTATTATTATTATTATTATTATTATTATTATTATTATTATTCAGAATATAAACCCCTATTTATATGTCAGTACCGAATTAGAATGACATATCTAATGTTATGGATTATTCTGGAGATTACAGTGGCCTTATACCAGCACGGACCAGTGCCCCTTGAGCGGCCCCAAAGTGAAATTTAAACCCACAGACGAGAAGACGTGGGTCATCTGTCTAATACAATGAAAGCTTGACGGGAGAGAATGAGAAGTCTCATACGAGAACATTTATGAAACTCTCTTCGGAAAATGATAAGCACATTTCAGTTAATAGGGAACAAGTGGCGGTGACTGGTCGAAATGGATACTTTCGGTCGTTCATTCAAACAAAACCCGAAAGAAAAGTTGATAAAGAAATAAAGGATGGAAATGGAAAGCCAATTCAATTACTAAACATAAGCAGATGATGAAGGTAACAGATGACTGAATAAGGAAAAGAATAAACCAGAGTTTCCAGAAAGAGAGAACAAGATCATGATCAGGGCGTTCCTAGACATTTTGGGGCCCGGGGCCTCAGATGTTGGTACAGTCAATCTGGGGTGGGAGGCAAGTTTTAAGAAGAACAGAGCCAAAGCAGCTGGGGTATTAGGGGCGTTCTCAGGGCATTTTTAGAATATGAGCAATTGTGTCATCATCATTCTAAAGGATGGGTATAAATGCAAATTTCAGAAATTTAGCTTGTCCTGTCATAGCAGCAATGGTTAAAATTCGCATTTTGGCCCCCTCACTTTGGTGACCGGGGGGCAATTTCAAATAATAATAATAATAATAATGAAAAAATCCCTGCACTCAAGCAGGAGACAAACTTTTGCAAACGATTCTACGAAAACCAACTAGACACAGTCCCTGAGACATGATGACCTCCACCAGGTAACTGAAGCCTCCTTTTGGAAATACAGGACATGAAGCCCCGAGTTCTGATCCGGCCTCGAGAAATGGTCCTGGGCATCTGCTACTCACCATCGTGAAGCACGTCCACGCCACTCACCACCTTATCGGCCTGCCGAGGTCTTCGGAATGCCCTAATGGACATTTCAATCCGGTTTCTATTTGCTGCTCCGAGTCCAGAGGTTCACATCAGTCATCCTGCTCATTTTGACACCTTCTGGACCACTTCTGAGCTGCCCTTTTCTAAGTGCCCGTGATAATATAAGGCCGTGAAACATGTACCAGCCAGGCAGCATTAATAATGAGATAAAAATGTATTAAAATGCAAGGGGAATAGTACTATGGTAGTAATGCATTGCATCTTCTGTGGAGCTTCTGAAATGATCTCACCATTAATGGAATAAAGCTGGAACAGTCACCCGTATTGTTTATGCCTTTTATACTCTGTGCAAATGAAATGTCAGAGACAAACTTGAACCTGGCTGTGTCTGTCTCTAGATGAAGGACAGATACTTGTCAAGACCAATGCCCCAGAGACTGAGGTCATAAAACATTGAAAAGACTCATTTTGAAGTAAACGTCATGAAAAAGGAAGGAGCTGTATTTAATGAGACAAGTCTGAGGGAGGGTCTTTTGCCAAATTATTATTATTATTATTATTATTATTATTATTATTATTATTATTATTATTATTATTATTATTATTATTATTATTATTATAAGTAACGTATGCATCCACACAACTTGACTTATAATACAGTTTCTCTGTTTTTCAAAAATTCCTTTGTCTACAGCGGAGAGGTCAGGTAATAAATGTCTCACATTCATTTCATCAAAGGAAGGGAATAGACACATTCAGTAATGCTTTAACTTTAATAAGATAAAAATAAAGGAAAACATAAAAGCACAGGAAAGTACATTATGGCCGATCACGTTTCACTGCAGTTCAGCAGAGCGAAGTCTCAACGGCAGTCGGGAGATATACTGAAATATAACGCTGCTTTTTGTTGAGAGGAAGCGGCCTTATGCATGAGCAGACAACTTCCTCCTTTCCTCGACATCCTCGTCTCGCAAAATAGCACACATTTGGAGATGGAAGTGCACACGAAAAGAACTTACTGATTGGTGGGCCTCTCTCTGCCTTCACGGTCGGAGTGAGTGAGTGAGTGATTGCCCTGAAGGATTGAATTTCAGTGCCATGACTGCTTTTGTTGGAAGGGCTCCTTCTCTCTCTCACACTGCTCTTCCTGGCCCTCCACAAATAAAGAACAACTCGACAGGGTCACCCAGGTGTTCTTCATTAATGACGGTCATTCTAACTATCAAACAGATAAGGAAATTCAAAGATCGTTGGAGAATGTTGCACTCCTCTAACTACTCCGATAAAAAAAAATTATCATTTCAGATTAGAATAAATAAAAAAGGGTCTAGCTTTTTGATGAAGAACAGCCCGACCCTACCTGCACACGACGCCCTGAAGAAAACTATGGCGGATGATTAGTTCCTAAGAAATGCCCCAAAATGCCCCTGAGGCGTTTATATTGTGATGAACCCGAGATGCGTCTCTCTGAGAGGATTATCAGCCAATTCAGAAGGTGCCATCAGATGGCGCTGAGTGTGGACACACACACACACACACATATACATATACATATAATATATATATATATATATATATATATATATATATATATATATATATATATATATATATATATATATATATATATATATATATATATATATACATATACTTTATTTATGTCATGGAACTAAGACAATATCAGTACTGTCTTTGCCACTGTATAAGCATAATACTGTAATCAAACCATGACTGTAATTCGCGGTAACAGAATGTTTAATATCATTTGGAATAGTTATACTATGAAATGCATATCCAGTCAACAATGATAATCGTCTTTAGGACGAATGCATGAAGAAGCGTGCAAGCAAAAATTTAATCGAAAATGACTGACATAACAACATCTGCACATTTCCAGCACTTTAGTTGAGGAGGTCTCTGACTTTATGTCCATCCTTTTCGATGAATAAGAGGGAAATATTTTACATTTTAACAATACGGTCTGTTATTCTTGGAGGATATTATGTATGTAAACAAAGCCACGCCACGTTTATGATTATTTTCGTATCACTTCCCTCGGAAATCCAAAAAGAAAAAATGCAATTGTTTACCGTAGATATTTGGCCTGAGGATTTTACCTCCATGAACAGGAACTGCAGGGAGGGTTGTCGGAACTGCCAGTCTATATTATGCTTTTAAAGTTGATGAACTAAAGATAATAATATATTATTTCAAGCGAACTCCAGTTAAGTCAGAAACCTGAATATGTTATAATTAAACCATAATAACATTATTTTACGCTCAGAACTACAGCATTCTCGTCCAAACTATTGTATGCTGAATTTCATTTTGTTGGAATGTCTGGATTGTCGGAGCTGCCAATCTATATTTAGCTTTTAAAGCAGATGAATTAAAGGCAGTCTGGTGTTTCACGTCGTCTGCAGTAAGTGCAGAAACCAGAATTTTTGTAAATCACTTTTGATTCGATGTTTTTATGCTCAGAACTGCAATGTTCTTTTCCAAAATACAGTATGTTGCATTTCATTTTGTTGGTATGCCTGGATCTTCATATCGTCTATGACGGGCGGTGGCCTTTTCGCTATGGGGGAGGACTGTAGGCAAGTTGATTTTTATCGTCTTCCCGTACGTCGAATTCTGGGTCATTTTTCCTTTACATGAAATAATAATTTCCAACTGAAGTTGAATTAAGATATCTCAGTAAACTCATTATTTTAAAGCATGACTCTCTCTCTCTCTCTCTCTCTCTCTCTCTCTCTCTCTCTCTCTCTCTCTCTCTCTCTCTCTCTCCAAAGATGGGAATAAGAATAATCTAGCTGGTTTCCTCACCCATCTGTGAAGATGCAATGGTCCACACCAGGCTGATTTTCTTATGTGGCTAATAGATGGCGATAACGTTTCAAGTTTGTAATAAAACAGATGGACAGTAAATGAGATGGAGCTCATCAGTGGGACTTTTTGTTTTATATAACGGTTAAACAGCCTAATCCCCTGAAGGCAAGATTCTTGTCCTTCATATCTATTCACATAAGTTCATCTGTCTTTGTCCCTTAATGAAATGCAATGCATTACTTTCCTGAATACTATCCTTCTATATTCTTAATACATGTTTATCTATTTATTAAGTTATTATTTTCTTTTTAATAAGTGGGCTGCTTCTTCTCCTCACCTGTCTTTCAGTTTACTTCCTCTTACTTCTTCAGGCTAATGAAGACTACATTCTTTGGGAGCTTAAAGAATTTCAAGTCAGTGAAAAAACTCCTTTTTGGGCTTGTTCCATATGAATCATTTCATCTACTTTGAATAAAAGAATAATAATAATAATAATAATAATAATAATAATAATAATAATAATAATAATAATAATAATAATAATAATAATAATAATCAAAAATGGAAGAATTATGATATATTTGGAGTGTGGTTTTCAATTTCGAAAACAAATAACTTTTGAAGTGATGAATCTGTTTCTTTTCTCCTTCTGTTGGTACCCCCTATTTGAGTGTGTTAGTGCCGATCAGTGCAAAACATGCTCTTGCACTGTGTGGCATTACTAAAAGGTTTATGTATCCCTTGGAAGATGCATTTATCAATAATATCAACTTTTTTGCAGCCGTTTACTTTTCACCTGTTCAACCTTCCTTTTACTTCAATCATCGCTGTTCAAACCTCTCAAACTCATTACCTGGCTGCAAAAACTTATTTTTCCTCCAAGTTCAACATTTAGGTCCCTTTATGTCATCTCCTCTATTTCCTGGGTCTCTTTATCTCGCTGTCCAACTCCATCTTTTCACTATCTTGAGTGCTGAATGGCTGAAAGTTATTCCCCCATCTACCCCAGTGTTGCCTTTAGAAGCTGAATGTTTCATAAATGAAATCAATCATATTTTGTTGATGGACATTCGCTAAAAGCAAACATCCATGTCTCATTATAATTAATTTAATGTAAGTCGACCCAATTCTTCTTATTTAGATTTTTCAAAAGAAAAATATATAGATTTCACTGTGTGTGACTTCCCAGAAAGAATTTTATAATAAACAGTTGATATAAACACCTTTATCCTTTAATATATATACACTATATATATATCAATCATATATATGACATTTTTTTCTTCCTCAACCGATATATATATGGTGTACCTTTATCTATATGCTAATAATATTATATGTATTTTATATATATATATATAGTCATATATCTGGTAAGCATATATATATATATATAATCAGCTATATGTATATCTTCCCATTCTCCCTCCTCTGATGATCAGCTGGATATTTCATAGCAGCCCTGTGGTTGATAGACTCAGTTCATTCCAAGAGTTTGACATTCTATTGGGTATTTCTGTGAATGGAATGGAATATCGAGCATTAGGCCATCTATGGGACATATGATCATGAAAGGAAAATTGATATATGAAAAGGTTTGAAAGGTGTAATATATTATAGTGTGTGTGGATGGCCTGTGTGATGGAAGAAAGTGTGTATGAACGAAGGTACAGTAAAAGGATGGTTGGATTGCTGCTTGAACAGCCAATCACAAGGCAATCTGCAAATGAACCTTTGTAATATTTACAGTGCCAAAATTTAGGTGCACTGAGCACAAGAACCCTGAAAACATTATATTAATATAACTTCCAAAAAAGTTAATCAATTCAGAAAACGACTTTTTTATTTTAGAGCAACACTAATGACATTCCGTGTGGACAAGACCAGATGGATCTCCCTTTAGCACCAAAAATACTGATATGATTTTTCAGAATCAACACAAAAAAACCTGAATCAAAATGGTTTCATTCAAAAAAGTGAATCATTTTTATACGTTTCTTTCGTCATAAATTAATCTGTCTTCTTTTAGTGACCTGAGGTCTCTGCTCGACCTCAAAAGGTGCTCACTAGAAACCAATTTTATAACAAAGGTAGACGTTTCATGTTGTCAAATGGTTTATTCCTATCTGTAATGACCTCTCTTTCTTTGAATTTCTCTATTTCTCTCTCTTTATCTCTATCTCTCTGCAACTGCATTACATACATACATTTATTTATATTATTTATATAATATATATATATATATATATATATATATATATATATATATATATATATATATATATATATATATATATGTAAAGGCCATTTCTGGGCCTATAGTTGATTTAAGTCTCTGTTTTATGAACAGAGGTTTGATCTCGCTTATCCCGAGATATTATGTGATAGCGTGTAACGTGAGCCAACATCATAAGTTATATCTTTCCCTAACTAAAATCTAAGGACTACTGGAATGAGATACTAAGTACAAAACTAAAACCCTTTATTGACAAAAAACAACGAAAAATAACTTCTTAAAAACATTACGAAGAATGAAAACAATGATTCATTAAACTAATCAAAAATTCTTCTAAGGAAATAAGGTTCCAAAATCATAAACACTCAAATACTTATGGGAATAAGAAAATAATTCATCAAAAACATAAACAGGTCAATTTATAAATCCAGGTCATCTCATAAATGTCATACCATTCTACTAAGTAAGGTTCCAAAATCATAACACCCAATTACAGAAAATAACTTATCTGTCAAAACATGAACAGGTCAATCAAAAAACAGGTCATCTCAAATGTCATACCACTCCCATCCTTGTAGGAGGGAGAGAGGAATAAGGAATATGAATGGAGTGGAACAGAAATACCTGTGAAAGAACAAACGTCACATTAAAAATCATAAAATGTAAAAAATTGCAGAAACACATCTTCCACTGTCACAGGAGATACCGTGTGTTCACAGTTCTGAAAAACAAAGTCTAAAAACGTATATGAATTCTTACTCACTCCACAAGTCCTCTGGGACAGTCTCCATGTGAAAAATCACTCACATCTTCAGACACACAGACACGGATCTCAAAAGTCCGATTCAAACAACCGGTTCCTCCCATTATATTCATTATGTAATGCATGAACGAACGTACTTTTGTATGACATCATTCGAGGTCAAAGTTCTGCAAGGCGTCACTATCGAAATGCCTCCTTCAAAACCGGATTTTGTAACCAGTTCACTGATAGAACGTTTTTGGCTGAAAACGCATTTTCCAGCTCGTGTCCTGTCACCAAGGTGGTTTCTTCGACCCTTGTGGTATGCGAATTGTTTCAGCAGTTTCCTATCTGCTGCTTATAGTGAAAATGGACCCTGCGAATAGCTGACCCAACTTTTCAAAGGTCACCTTCGCGAGCACTTACAGATTGCTCGGTCCACGCACCTGAGGTGGACCCCACCTCAAAATGTCTAGGTGCAAAACTTATATATATCTTATAACACAGATATTATACAGCACAACCATTGCATTTAAGAAACGCGTTAATCTAGACTATTTCACTCCTGGTACTGCCTCACGCTGAAAGGCCTGCGACTGCGCACGCCAACGGTGATCCAACCAAGATGAAAGGCTTGCGACTGCACCAGTCCAAGCTGAATGTTCCTTCTCCCAGCGATCCCCAAAGATCCGAACGAAAATTAATGGCTCCCGCAAATCCTTTTGCGCCAACCAAACGTCTCCTCGAAAGTACAGCAACATGAAGACATCCTGCCCGACATCTCTCCAAAGTGCAGAAGTAACGTTGACAGCTTTCTCATAAGTTGAGGACGGTGAAGCTATTCCAACCTCTCCATTTCGAGGGAGTGGTATTTTCCATGAGTCGGTCATATCGACAGTCATATCAAAATGTAACTCGTTTATTCCCAATACCATATTATTACTGAACCAAATAAGACTACTAGTGCAAAGGTCATATGTTCTCAATGTGAAACAATTCCAAGTTGGTACCAAAGAATTTCCACAGTCAACTCACTATCAAGTACACTAACTCTAAGGAACTTATTCATAAAAAAATTCTATTCAACAGAAAAAGTACTCAAGAATCCTATCCATACACTGAATAACGAAAGGCAATCCTAAACATCTGAAAGGTATCATATCTCGTAAAAAGACATCAAGGTTCTACTCTGGTTAGCGAATATTTCGCAATACCTGACTAATTCTCAACACAATAGCTATTGACTTAATGGCAATCGCTCCTATGATCCTAACAACTACAATTACTCATGGTACAGCTCCCTTAATTTTAAAAGAGAACTGAAAAAACCCAAATACTCGAATTCGATATCCCTATCAAAAACCTTCCTAAACCTCTCCTAAATCCTAACTGACATATCCCAACCCGAAAAAGATCAGACCCATTCGGTCCGATATACTAAGTACCTCCCGAAAACAAAATCCTAAACAACAAACCCTTATTCTGTAACCCTATATTCAAAGATATTGCGTCAGACGACAAAACACATCATAACATAATAACATAATAACACAATCACACACGGGTCAAATCTCGTATGAAATTAGCCCATGTCACAATTCCCAAAATCATATGAAAACAAACCATTAACGCAAAGTAACCCATTACTATCGCCAAGTGCGAACGTTGAAATCCCTAACCGCAGTTGCGATCCATAAAAAAAAAAAAAAACTCAAATTCATATATCTACAAAACTCTACGGTATTCTGCACACAATTTACACTAAGTACTGCAGCTTACATCAGAAATCACAATGAACCCGAACTATTAAAGATTCGTAAAACTCTACGGAGTAACGTCCTCCTGAATTACAACAAACTACAAGTCATGCCCATTTATAACCCATTAAAACCCGAAAGGAAAAAAAAATGACCCGTAACTACCCATTACCATAACAACAATACAACCCAGGAATGCATCCATGCTAATACCCATTAACCCGTCTTTTTAATCTTAGAAATATGTGTCAAACGAGACACACCTGTGTTTTCATTCACAACAATAAATCTATTTCCAAATTTTGCTTCAACAACGCGGAATGGACCTTCAAACTTAGGACCCAGCTTATAGTTCAACTGATTCCTGACATTTATCTTCAAATAAACTCTATCTCCAACAGCCACTTTGACTCTATCTGGCTTTGCATTACTCCTATCTACCATATCTTGCGTTTTCATCTCCAGATTCTTAGCAAGTCGCACATATCTCTCTTTCGCCATTGAAATCAGCGATTTTACAACCTCATCACCTGTCGGAATGGGCAATAGATCAAACGCGCCCGGCGCTGGGTATCCAAAAAGCGCTTCATTGGGAGACATTCCAATAGTATCATTAAACATAGCATTAATACTATGCTGGACCTGTGGAAGATAGCGGTCCCAATTGGGGTCACTACCTCCCACGGTCATTCTCAAAGCTTCAATAACCTTTCTATTTGCTCGTTCGCACAAGCCATTCGCTTCTGGTCTATATGGAATAATATTAACTTTCTTCATCCCTACAACATTTGCAAGACATTGCATCGTGTTATTTACGAATTCTCGACCGTTGTCCGTGATTAATACAACAGGCGCCCCATATCTACAAATATACCCATTAAAGAACGCTATTGCTACTTCCTCTGCTGTTTTATGCTTCAACGGGAAAATCTCTACGAACCTAGTTAACTCGTCAACGACCACCAAAAGGTGCCTGTGGCCATAATTAGATTCACAGAAATTACTCAAGATGTCCATGTGGACTCTTTCTGCGGGTCTGGTAGGAATCGGGAATGAACCTAGTTTACATGAAACGACCCTAGATGGCTTACATGCGTTACAAACTGAACAACTTCTAACAAAGTCTTCTATATCTCTTGACATATTCTTCCAAAAGAACTGTCCTCGTACGTTCTGATACGTCTTTTCAATTCCTAAATGAGGAGTGATAGACCTACTATGAACAATATCTAACACCGTAGATACCAGGCTCGTGGGAACAACTATTTGCGTCGTATCGCCCTTATCTTCGCTATTTCTCAGTCTGTACCTAATCTTCCTAACTAACACATTACCCTCTAATTCAAGCCCCGGAAAAGGCAGCTTATATCTCTTCTTAACAAATTCTCCTCTAAGAAATACTTTCGCATCTCTCAAGGTCTCATCTTCATCTTGTTTGTTCTCTACCAAACTAATATCCAAGTCAATGCTATCTCCCGATACATAACATACATGCGTACCTTGCTCATCAGAAAAACTTCTACTAAGGGCGTCTGCTACAACATTCTTTCTACCCTCTATATACTTTATTTTAGCATCAAAATCCCCGATTGTTAGATACCAACGGGCTCTTTTGGGTGAAAGATCTGGTTTATTAAAAAGATCCACCAACGGCTTGTGATCAGTCAAAACTTCTACCTGAATACCCATAATCAATACCTTAAAATGTAGGAGGGCTGATACCACGGCAAACGCTTCCTTATCAACCACCGACATCAGGTGCTCATTACTACCTCGCGTCTTAAACTTCCTACTGTAAAATAAAAAGCAATCGGGTGGAGTTTTCCATCGAATTTCTGCATAAGGCATGAACCTACCCCGATGCTACTTGCGTCCGTCACTAATGTGAATGGACGTTCTAAATCTGGGAACTTTAATACTGGGGAATTTGTTAAAATTCCTTAATGGTTTGAAATGCCACTTCCTGACGCTCTTCCCAAACAAACTGCACATCATCCCTTAGAATATCTGTCAAAGGCCACGCTATAACAGAGAAACCCTTTACGAATCTACGGAAAAATCCCGCCATGCCTAAAAATGACCGAACTTTCTTCTTAGTCTTGGGTGTAGCAAACTCTACAATTGCCTTAACCTTATCATCATTTACCCTGACACCCTCTTTAGAAATGACATGTCCTAAATATACTATCTGCTTCTTGAGAAAATTACACTTAGCTAACTTTATCTTCAAACCAGCTAACCTAAGTCTTCTAAAAACTTCCCTAAGAACCTCTAGATGTTCTTCCAGGGTATCCGTCGCAACTAAGATATCATCCATATAGATATGGACATTCTTCCCTAACATGCCATGCAAAACCGTATTCATCGATCTAGTAAAAGTCATCGGACTGCCTGTCAAACCGAAAGGCACACGGGTGAATTCAAAATGACCCTTCGGCAAAGAGAAGGCCGTGTACTTTCGACTCTCCTCACACAATGGAACTTGAAGGTATCCCTGCATTAAATCAGTTGAAGAATAGATCCGCTTACCTCCTATCTCACAGAACAAATCTGGCAAACACGCCACAGGGTAGCGATCAGGAATGGTTTTCTCATTTAATTTCCTAAAGCCTACACAAACTCTGACTGAGCCATCTTTCTTGGGGACTGCAAGCAATGGAAAATTAAAGGGAGATGCACTAGGCATAACGATGCCTTCATCTTCCCACCTATTTACTTCTTGTTCTACCTGTTCTCTAATCTTAAAAGGAATCCTATATGAAGGAACAAAAATATGCTTAGTCTTGTCCTCTAACTGAATCTTGTGTTCTAACACATTCGTTACTCCTAACTTGTCTCTTTTAAGTGCGACTATGTCCGCAAACTCTGCTAAAACATCTTCTACGCCCTCAGCATATTCTTTGTAATCCGTATTCGACAAGTGTTCTCTAAACACTTGCCTTCTAGCCTGTAAATCTACTTCTGAGAAAGAACAAAAATCCCCAACAATGTTCACTGAATTACCTTCATCAACCCATTCAACGAAGTCGATTGCATAAGTACCCTTTTGATAATTACGAACTGTATCGTTACAGTTTAGCAACTCCACCTAAGTTACCCTGAACTCGTTACGACATTTACCGAACTCGTAAAAAACTCCTTTCAACCTCTCGCTACCCTCATTTACGCACATCTGTCCGGACTTTTTCACACCTTTCACCCAACTTTCACTATCAAAAATAAACCAAGCACCAAATCATCAGCCAAAACCCCTTATAGCACCTCTCGTCTCCCGACACATGTTCATCATTCAGCCCCGGACCTTCATGTACTCGCGAGACATTCTCACTCACTACACTCACGTCTGCCCCCTCATAAATACAAACACACCAGGCACCCCCACAGTTATACCGGAAACTCCTGTATGAACCGATATCTTTCGTCTCCGACATGACGGATGGCCTAACAACAATGCATTTCCCAAAGCACATCCTCTTATAACCAGAAATGGTTCCATCAAAGATCTACTCCCAATGGACAAATCTATGTCCAAACAACCCAAAACTCTTAATTTATTTGCCTGAACGTCGCATACAGCTTCCTGCGCAGGTCTCAAAAATCGATCGGGAAACATTGATCTGAACAATTCTTCATTCATCAGGTTAATGGACGCACCTGTATCAAGGAAAACCCTTACATTTACTCCCTGTACAGACCCAATTACAACAGGCTTCATCCCTGCCGGTTCTCCTAAAAGTCCAATATCCCAGTTTTCCTGTTCAAATGACTGGTCTTTCGACAATGTCTGCCGATTACCAGAACCGCTTGAGCAATTCGCGTGAACTTCCTTATCTGGGCTAAAAAAATTCTGGAATGCCGGTCTGTTATACTGTCTCCGAAACAATAAAGACCGCCAAATAATGATCATGACTAAAATACAACTACTACAATACCTAACACGGCAAAATCTCTTGATGTGACCCTGCAAATTACAGTTAAAGCAACGACCCCGTGGAATCCTAGAACTCAAGCCATCCATCAGTCTTGGGCTAAATGACTTGCTTCCTTGGATCGCGG
The DNA here is from genome assembly GCF_040412425.1 of Macrobrachium rosenbergii. NCBI lineage: Eukaryota > Metazoa > Arthropoda > Malacostraca > Decapoda > Palaemonidae > Macrobrachium > Macrobrachium rosenbergii. Next base: position 37,104,080 of record NC_089770.1, on the reverse strand, counting down.
ACTGGAAATCCTACACATACCATAAACTGCTCTAAGGAGACTCTGATCACTACTACTTCTCCTCATATTTGTACTTAAATTCACAAACTTACTCTTGGCTAATCACAAATGTAAAAATTCCCAAGGTCCCGTAAAAGTATACCCCTTTATCAAAACAAAAACAAAAAAGCAAAACAATTTCCCTTAACAAAAATTCCCGTACAACACAAAAAATTACAAATGTTAAATTCCTTTTACTCTACAATTAATCCCCGAAACTCAAAAGAAAGGTACTCAACCCGGAGTCGTCATTAAATCCCAGTTCAATTAAAACTACAATCAAATTCAAAGTTCCCGAAACAAACAACTAAATCAAAAGTTACAAAACCCACCATAAAACACAAAAAAACAATTAATTAAACCCTTAATTAAATTCAAAAGTACGTAAATACAAAACTAAATTTACTATTAAGTAATCCCTTAAATAAATTCCCAATGAATTAAACCCATCCTCAAACTACATTCCAAAGATTAAATTCACAAATAGCAAACCCTTACAGTTAAATTCCCAAATCAAATGGAAAGATAAAGAGAACGAGAAAAAAAAAAACAAGTGCTGTTTACGTACACAGCTGATTACTCTTTAGTCAGTCAACAAAAAAAAGGTCAAGTTCACTTCTTCCAAGGCCAAGCTATAAAAGGCCATAAAAAATAGACACGGGAAAGCGCTTCTCACAGCACACAGAGAGAGAGAGAGAGAGAGAGAGAGAGAGAGAGAGAGAGATTAAGAAATTCGTTTCCCACCCTCTTACAAAGCGGCAATACCCCCTCCTCAGTACCACTTCAATCCTCATCGAAGGCCTGATGACGCCTACAGAAAAAATGCTAACACCCAACCTCGAGGCTCGCTCGGTCTCCAATGGCAAAAACTGCTGGATCAACACTTCCCTTTGTCCAAACGGAAAGTGTCATTCAAGCAAATACAAGTGCTCTTCATACATACACACACATACACATACCCACACGCATACACGTGTGTAACTACAAACAACCAAGAACTGTATTCACACTTGTGCAAAACCGTTTTGCACCCCGCAACTCATAAATATCAAGTAGAATACTTCCCAATTACAAAAGTTCCCAGAAATAATACAACAACCAAATATCACCCTTACATAATACACGCCGATGCATACCGCAGATTGCTACAAAAAAAAGAAAATACAACATACACATAATACGCTCAGTGCTTCCTAGGTGTGGCAAAGCAAGCACGACGCTCCACCCAAACCCGTGACACAATTACTACGTCACCGTGGTGATGACGTAACACAATCGTTGCAACCGAAACATTAGTTACAACACAACGACAAAAAACACACAGTTGTCCCTATCACCAGTTACAACACAACGAAAAAGACAATTTCACATTAACACAACTAAAAAGATAACATCACAACACTTAAGTTAGCAGCACGCGAATCTACATCAAGCGAAGAGAGAGAGAGAGACAAAAAAATACTCGCGCATCTTCACGTGTTTTAACACACACTAGCGGTCGTAATACCGCAATTACTGCACAATATACCCATCGATATATCACTGTTTTACCCCTACCCAAAACACTCTTCACGAAACACTAGCTAATAAAGAGAGATGCTCGCCCACAGCAACATCTGACGCTGCTGACTCCCACAAAATCCTATCCTGAGATGCCAACACTAAATTATGTCTCTTCGGAAGTGTATACATGTCTAATTATCCAATTATCTAACTATCTAACACCTTCTAACTGCCATAACTACCTTATACGCTACCTTATACGCTGCCTTATACGCTGCCACCAAAAATCTGTAAAGGCCAGTTCTGAGCCTATACTTGATTTAAGTCTCTGTTTTATGAACAGAGGTTTGATCTCGCTTATCCCGAGATATTATGTGATAGCGTGTAACGTGAGCCGACATCATAAGTTATATCTTTCCCTAACTAAAATCTAAGGACTACTGGAATGAAATACTAAGTACAAAACTAAAACCCTTTATTGACAAAAAAACAACGAAAAATAACTTCTTAAAAATTACGAAGAATGAAATCCAATGTTTCAACACTACTATCAAAAATTCTTCTAAGGAAATAAGGTTCCAAAATCATAAACACCCAATTACCTAAGGGAATACAGAAAATAACTCATCTGTCAAAACATAAACAGGTCAATTAATAAAATCAGGTCATCTCAAAAATGTCATACCACTCCCTTCCTTGTAGGAGGGAGAGAGGGAAAAAGGAAAAGGAACGGAATGGAATGGAATACCTGTGAAAGAACAAACGTCACATTAAAAATCAGAAAATGCAAAAATTGCAGTAAAAATTGCAGAAACACATTTTTCACAGTCACAGGAGGTAACGTTTTTGTTCATAGTTATGAAAAACAAAGTCTAAAAACGTATATGAATTCTACTCACTCCACAAGTCCTCTGGGACAGTCTCCATGTGAAAATACACCTCACATTGTCAGATACACAGAAAACGGATCGCAAAAGTCCAATAAAGCAACAGTTCCTCCCATTTTATTCTTTATGCCAAGCACGAACGAACGTACTTTTCCGTGACATCATTCGAGGTCAAAGTTCAGCAAGACACGCCTCTGTACTTCAAGGCGTCACGAAGTATACGTACACACACACACACACACACATTATCGAAATGCATTCTTCAAAACCGGATTTTGTAACCGGTTCACTGATAGAACGTTTTTGGCTGAAAACGCATTTGCCAGCCCGTGTCCTGTCACCAAGGAGCCTTCTGCGACTTCCTATGGTTTGCGAATGATTCAGCACTTTCCTATCTGCTGTGTATAGTCAAAATGGACCCTGCGAATAGCTGACCCAACTTTTCAAAGGTCACCTTCGCGAGAACTTACAGATTCTTATTATTATTTACCATTGTTGTTTTGTATTTGTATTTGTAATTTTTACATTTAATTCAAATGACAAATAAAATTTATTTACCAATGAAAAACATTATGATACAAGTAAATAGAAAAAACAAAAACAATGATAAATAAAAAATGAAATAAGATGAAATTTAAAACAATCACGTTAAAAATAAATAAATAAAATAAATAAAAAAAATTAAATTATTCTTAAATAAAAATAATTAAAAAACAAACCTAAAGCTTTTATGTTTCATTCCTTTGTCTTTTTTATGTCATTTTTGAAATGATTTTTACTTAAATATTGAATGTTTTTAACGGACATTTTTATATAATTCTGTTAAACTAAAAAATCAAATCATAAAAAAACGACAAAACTCCCAAAAAATATTGTATTCAGATTTAAATATTTTTGGCAATTTAAATATATTTCATTATTTTTAATTTCTTAATGATTTTTAAATTGATTTTTGACTGAAATCTTGAATGTTTATAATAGCATTTTTATATACAAAACGTATATGACCTTTTAGCATTGAATTTTAACTTGATTGTTCTTTAGCATTTTACATATGATATATTAATTTTCCAATTTTTATGTGATTTTTGAAATTGATTTTTCATTTAAATATTGATTGTATTTTCAACTTATTTTTTAAATGGGACTCGTTTATAGGAAGTTAAAAAAATTAAACTAAATTCATTCATCATAAAGAAAAAAAAAAAAAAAAATAATATTGTATTCAAAATTGAAATATTTTTAAATAGAACTTTCTTATTGCTTTTTTTAAATAAATTTGAAATTGATTTTTAAATGAATAAATAAATAAATATAAAGAAATTAAATAAATAAAAATAAAGAAATA